>NC_066632.1:9139461-9199613 GCF_025201925.1 Gopherus flavomarginatus | reverse complement strand
ACATGAGCTTAAGGAGGCAGAATTTTATTCCGCACCTGGGATTTTGTCCCTTAGAATCATGGGGGACATTAGGGTTTGTCCTTTGTGTTTCACCTTTTCCTCCATCCACCTGTCCCTCCCTCCTTTCTCTTCATCTCTTCTTTTGTCCTTTCTCCTGTTCCCCTCCCAACACCAGGACGAGTGTGTGCGTGTGTGTTGCGGGGGAGTGCTCTGCAGCTCTCACTGTGGGAGTTCCACCCAAAAATGTGAGGCTGAAATAGTGCTCAGGCAGTCAGGGCTGGATTAACCTTTTGTTGGCCCTGGCACCAAACATATTTGTGGGCCCCAGTGTAGTCACTGTGGGCTCCGAGTGTGGGCCTGGTGGGGCAGTGCCGTTGGTGCCTTCGTATACCCGGTACTGAACCTCAGAGACATTTTTCATTTTCATCACACACCTCTCCATGACTACATGCATTGCCATGCACAGCTCCCTCAGCCTGCGGGTTTTCTTATTGAGTTGTACACCCATGTGGGTTTACCAGTGTCCACAGTGAGCAGAACTTTCATAGTGACCAAGGAAACTCCCCACAGATTTATCTCTTTCCTCATTCAGACCTTCTCTAGCCATGTCTCCAGTACCCCCCCATGTCACCAGTCACTGCATGTGGTCCTAGTCTCAGCTCAAAGTCATAAAGAAGTCCTTAAGAAAGGGAATAAGAGCGATCTGGGTAATTATAGGCCTGTTAGCTTGACGTCTGTAGTATGTAAGGTCTTGGAAAAAATTTTAAGGGAGAAAGTAGTTAAGGACATAGAGGTCAATGGTAATTGTGACGAATTGCAACACGGATTTACTAAAGGTAGATCGTGCCAAACCAATCTGATCTCCTTCTTTGAGAAGGTGACGGATTACTTAGATAAAGGAAATGCGGTAGATATAATTTACCTCGATTTCAGTAAGGCGTTTGACACGGTTCCGCACGGGGAGCTGTTAGTTAAATTGGAAAAGATGGGAGTGAATATGAAAGTTGTAAGGTGGATAAGGAACTGGTTAAAGGGGAGACTCCAGAGGGTCGTATTGAAAGGTGAACTGTCGGACTGGAAGGAGGTCACCAGTGGAGTCCCTCAAGGATCGGTTTTGGGACCGATCTTATTTAACCTTTTTATTACTGACCTTGGCACAAAGAGCGGGAATGTGCTAATAAAGTTTGCGGATGACACGAAGCTGGGGGGTATTGCTAACACGGAGAAGGACAGGGATACTATTCAGGAAGATCTGAACCACCTTGTAAACTGGAGTAATAGAAATAGGATGAAATACAATAGTGAAAAGTGCAAGGTCATGCATTTAGGAATTAATAATAAGAATTTTGGATATACGTTGGGGGCGCATCAGTTGGAAGCGACGGAGGAGGAGAAGGACCTTGGGGTACTGGTTGATAGCAGGATGACTATGAGTCGCCAATGTGATACGGCTGTTAAAAAGCAAATGCGATTTTGGGATGCATCAGGTGGGGTATTTCCTGCAAGGATAAGGATGTGTTAGTACCGTTGTATACGGCGTTGGTGAGACCCCATCTGGAATACTGTGTGCAGTTCTGGTGTCCCATGTTCAAGAAGGATGAATTCAAACTGGAACAGGTTCAGAGACGGGCTACGAGGATGATCCGAGGAATGGAAAAACTGCCTTATGAAAGGAGACTCAAAGAGCTTGGCTTGTTTAGCCTGGCCAAAAGAAGGCTGAGGGGGGATATGCTCGCCCTATATAAATATATCAAGGGGGTTAACGTTAGGGAGGGAGAGGAATTATTTAAGTTTAGTACTAATGTAGCCACGAGGACGAATGGGTATAAACTGGATATTAGGAAGTTTAGACTTGAAATTAGACGAAGGTTTCTGACCATTAGGGGAGTGAAGTTCTGGAATAGCCTTCCGAGGGAAGTAGTAGGGGCAAAAGACTTTCCTGGCTTTAAGACAAAGCTTGATAAGTATATGGAGGGGATGTTATGATAGGATCGTTAATTTGGGCAATTGATCTTGAATTACCACCAGACAGGTCTGCTCAATGGTCTGCGGGGAGATGTTGCATGCGATGGGTACTGAGTTGCTGCTGGAGAATTCCTTCTTGGGTGCTAGCTGGTGACTCTTGCCCACATGCTCAGGGTTTAGCTGATCGCCATATTTGGGGTCGGGAAGGAATTTTCCTCCAGGGCGGATTGGCAGGTGCCCTGGAGGTTTTTCGCCTTCCCCTGCAGCGTGGGGCACGGGTCGCTTGCTGGTGGTGTCTCTGCAGCTTGAGGTCTTCAAACCATTTTTGAGGATTTCAATAACTCGGTCCTGGGATAGGGGTTGTTATAAAATTGGATGGGTGGGGTTCTGTGGCCTGCCTTGTGCAGGAGGTCAGACTAGATGATCAGATTGGTCCCTTCTGACCTATGAGTCTATGAGTCTATGAGTTCTGACAGATCCCTCCCTCAGCCCCCATCCTGCCATGTGAGCAAGCCACCTGCAAACACCATTTCCCCAAAGTGAGGACTTAGCCCTTGGGGATCTGAAGACACCAGCGTCTCTCCCTCTGCTTCCATCTACATGCTAGTCTGCTACCTGGTCACCACCACTTCTCCCCATACTTGTTTCCTTTCTACTTTGGACATGCTCCCAATCAGCTGGAAGCTCCCTCTGCAAGCCTGACCTGCTCCCGCCTTCCCTGCTCCCCCGACATTCCTTTCCTACTGGTGACCTCTGTTCCTTGAGGTTAACTCCAGTGTCTTTAGGTGCTCTAGCTTAATGGCCCCAGGAGTCATAGAGCCACTTGTAGTTTCTCTAGCTACAGCCATGAGGCAACTGCCAGAGGCCAGCCTTAGACAGCTGCAGCTACTAGCCGCAGGAGCGGAGGCAATGCCAAGGCTGAGCATGCTTGAACCTTGCAAGGGCAGCACTAGGGACTCTAAATCCTCAGTACTGGCTCTAGGCAGCTGCAGACTCTGGAGTTAGGCACTTTCCTCCTCTAGGTTCCTGCATGGTTACAGAACTGCAGTAAAGTGGAACAATTTTCAGCTTCTGTGATTGGAAGATATCTGGATCCATCTAATAAGACTGTCCTACATAAATGAGGAAAGTTGAGGTGCCTTTATTATTCTTTTGTTCCATTCTTTGTTTCTATGGGGAATTTGCCAGTGCAATATCACTGTCTTCCTTTTAAACAAACAAAACTAAAAAAAAAAGTGTAATGGCTGTTGAAAATAGCAATTCCAGCCCTCGTTAGCACTGTGAAGACCCCAACGTTTGTTGCTCAATTTTCTCCTACTTTTTCTACAGTAAATGACAGTGGATCAGCATATTTGATTTGGGAGAAATGAAGTAACAGCTGCCCAAATTGAGCTTGAGCACTCCTGATTTTGAGGTGTTCAGATCTGGAAGGCAGGGGCTAGATTCCCTTTCTGAATATTAGATACATCTGGAAAGGAAAAGTCAATTTCTATTTTCATGGCTCAGAAGTGGAAATCCTCCTGTCCTGTATCTGAAGCTGTCCAGGTCCAGTAGAGCCTCCCCTTCCTTCCTTACCATTTTACCTTCTGGTGGGATCCACATGCCTCCCTTGCCCAGCTTCAGATAGAGAGGGGCCCTGTCCAGTTAGTCCACCCAGTTCCATCTTTGGGGGCTGCCAGGCGAGGTCACACCAGCATCCCTAAGCCTGTCTGGGGAAGTCTTCTGAGGGTGCTACCTGGGCCAAAGCCTTCTACTCCTTGGTCACACCTCTTCCCTATGCACAGGTGGCACCCCCTTCTAGCAGCCAGCCTCCCAGCCACAGCAAGCTGCAGCGCATGGAGTCTCACAGCTTCCCCCCTCCCTTTCCTGTTGATAGCAGCCAAGGGAATGCTGGGAAATGTTCCTTCTCTGCTCCAAGGCAGGGAGCTGGTCAAGGAACTACAGCTCCCAGGGCCCTATGGGGTCTCAGCTCCCCTACTGAATCCAGGCTGCTCTGAGGCTCCCTTTCTGCAGAGAGAAGGAAGTTACTGTTACAGGTCCCTTCAGAGCTTGGGCCTAGCACTAGGGCACCATGTCAAATCCAGTACTGCTCCCAACTCTATCCAGCTCTGCTGCTGGCAGGATCCCTTCCCATTCTTTTTGTTTCCTGCTTTCCCTCCAAGGAGAAGCTCTGCATTGTTCCTGTGTGGGGAATTGAACCCAGGCTGCCTGGGTGAAAGCCAAAAATCCTAACCACTAGACCACATGGGACTTCCATAACATGTTTACATGTTCATATTCAATAACACAATTAAACGTAGCCATTCAAAGTAGCCATTTAAAAGAAGCCATTCAAAAAACTTCAAAAACAGACTTCAAAGAGAAATTGCAGAGTTACAACTGATATGCAAACTTAACACCATTAATTTGAGCTTGAAGAGGAACTGGGGGTGACTGGCTCACTACAAAAGCAATTTTCCCTCTCTTGGTATTGACACCTCCCTGTCAATTACTTGGAGGGAGCCACATCCACCCTGACTGAATTAGCCTTCAACAGTGGTTCTCCCCTTGTATGGTAACTCCCTTTACATCATGTTCCAATATATATTTATGCCTCTATCTGCAATTTTCACTCCATGCATCTGAAGAAGAGGGCTTTTTACCCACGAATGCTTGTGTCCAAATAAATCTGTTAGTTCTTAAGGTGTCACCGGACTCCTCGTTGTTTTTGTGAAATAAAAGCAAAATGCACTCTAAGCTGATCTTAACCCTTTCAATTCCCTTACAAACTTAGATGCTTCTCACCACAGGCCGGCTGGTGGCTTTTCAGCCAGGCTCTCCCCTTTCGTCAGCGCTTCAGTTGCTTGGTGTGGGGGTGTCTGTAGATGTAGGTGGACGAGAGAGACAAAGAATGTCAAATGTCTCTGCTTTTATCATGTCCTTTCTTCCCTCTTGGCTTTGCTCCCCCTTCAGAGTCAGGTGAGCATCACTGCGTCTAGCAATTCCCCTGGGGTGTCCTCTTGCAGGTAAGTGATTGCACTGTAGCTCCCTTGCTGAACAATGGCTGTTGATGGGTTGTTTGACACCCTGTCCGGGTGTTGGTTACTTTCCTTGCTGTTGTCACTGGGGAGCTAATATTTGGCTGACTCCCCCACCTTACAGCATAGTGATAACCACACTGCACAATTCTCATAACTTCATATGCATGAATGGTAAACATCTATGGGTAGAGAAATGACTTTCAGCAGACCATATCCTTTCCCCTGATACCTTACAAGGCATGCTCTGTATATAAGATCACGATTATATGAAAATGAGGAATATGGGGGTTACAGCACACTCCCCCAAAGGTACAGAATGTCACACTGAGATACTATTTTCATTTGTTATGTAACAGCATTAAAGAGATCCAGTGACTGACCAATGGCATTTTCAAGTGCTAAAATAGCAAGCGCTGTTGGTCTCTCATTGGCCATCAGCCACTGAAGATACGGTTTAATGAGCCAGAGCTTCAAGGCGAGGGTGGCTCTGTCCACTGCCTTCCGTTGCGCTGCTGGGCACCAAGTCCCTGGCGGTCAATATGTGAAGCTGGGAGAAGAGAGTGGGGTGGCAAGCGGTGGTAGAACTTTTGTCACCAGGGTCTAGCTGTCTAAATTCCTCTTTGTACTGCTGGGCCCCCGATGCCTTCAGGTAACACAGGAACTAAGGCAGGAATAGGGTGAGGAAGCAAGTAAAGCCGAGCAAGGAAGGCAAAAGTTAATCTTATCTTCATGGGCAGCTCGCAATGACGTCCTTCTTCTGTGCCACAGCTGACAACAACATCCCAGACAGAAAAGTAACAGGCCAAAAAGAAACCTAGCAGCTGCTGAAACAGTTCAGTTGGGAGCGTGCTAGACTAACAGGCTCTTCTATCCTCCTTTATGCACGAACAGGATGTTTTCTGAGAGTGCAGCAGTTCCTTTAACTGCCACGAGTCCCTCATTTCAGGCTATGCAGCAGGAAAAGACAGCATGGGCTTCTGCACCGAGTTGGCCCACCTGAACTTTCATTCTTCTCTTGCTCTTTGTCAGCAAGGAGAAGAAAAAGAAGCTCTCCCTCAAGCTGGAGTCACACGGGCGAGGTAAGGACGACTTCCTGAGTGCTAGCTCCAGTCCTCTGCTCCGCCAGCTGACCTATCGAGGGGCTACCACCACATTCTCTAGATTTGTCCATCGGTCTGTGCCAGAGTGAGCAACAACCCAGTAGGTGGAGTTTCTGTAGTGTAGTGGTTATCACATTTGCCTAACACGCAAAAGGTCCGTGGTTCAAAACCAGGCAGAAACATGCTGGTTTCCTTTTCCCAGATCCCCTTGTTGTTCAGAAAGGCCACTCCTCCTATCGGCCTGTCCCTGGGATAACTCCAACCCCTGCATGACAGAGGATGCTGACAGCAGTGGAGAAAGCACCTTGGTGTCATGCAGGAGAACCTACAGTAGTTAGGCCAGTCACCATTTGGAGGCTTGTGGCTTGGCCACTTCTGCTGTTGGAGGTTGGCCTATAGAGGCTCTCACTTCCTGCTGGGCTCCTTTGCGTGACTGGCCAAAGGAGGAAGTGAGGAGGAATGGGGCAATAGAGGAAAGTTGAGCTGAGGAAGGCAGGGAAGAAGCTGTGCGGCTAAGTGGGGTTAGTAGAGCACCACCATTCATTCTGCAAAGCCTGGGGAGGTGTGGTTGGCTGCTGGGAGGTAGAATCCTGTGCCTGCCTCTTGGCTTCCCAGGAGTGGCTACTTGCAGCCCAGGAGAAGAAGGGAGGTTCTGGGTGAAAGGAAAACAAGCAAAGCTGAGTCCAAGTGGAGAATGGCGGCTTCTTTATGGCCAACCTGGGGGCATGACTGATGGTTTTAGAGGTGGAGGCTGGGCTGGCTGTGAGCAACTGGGATCCAGGAAACCCCCACCTGCCCTGCTGAGGGCTGAACCCATGGAGGTGCGGTTGGCTGCTGGGAGACAGACCCCTGTGGCTGCCTGTTGGCATCCCAGGGATGGCTACTTGCAGCCCAGGAGAAGCGGGGTTCTGGGGGGAAGGAAAAGCAGCAATGGTGAGGCTGAGTGGGCTCCTTTCTGGCCGAGATGGTGGACTGTGGTGAGTCTGGGAGTTGCCTCTAAGCCATAAGTGGACGTAGTGCAGTGAAAACTGCTGCTCCATTCTGGCCGACCTGGGGGCACCATGGATGACTTGGGAGTGGGGGCAGGGCGCTGGCTGTGAGCAAATGGGATCCAGGAAGCCCCAGCCTGCCCCTCCAGGGGCCGAGTCTTCTTCTCTTCTGCCATGGGGAGCCCGACCTTAAGCCTGCCCAGCATGTGCAGCAGCTCGAGCATTAAGCCTTCCTGTGTGCATAACTGAACTACGCCCTAGTGTAATAAGGTGTAAAGTTTAGATTGTGAATTTATCTTTAATTTCCATGGTAATTTACTTTGATCTTTTATTCCTACCACTTATAATCCTTAAAACTCCATCTTTCTGTAGTTAATAAATCTGTTTTATGCTCTACTTAAACTCTTGTATTTTGCTTGAAGTTCTTGGGAAATCTCAGCTCCATTACAAGGCTGGTTCATGTACCATTCACAGTGAGGGAGGGGTGGACCCTGTGTAATAAACTCACACTGATCAGGCTTCTGATTAAGGCAAGTTGGTATGATCCAGGGGTGCAAGGCTGCAGAGCTGTAGGGGGGGGCTACTTTCTATCATTAGTGTTATGAGTGGCTGGGAGAAGCATTCATGTAATTCAGTTGGCTGTGTCCCTACCTACGGATGTCTGTGTAAGTGCAATATCTGCCAGAGATTCACAGCTTGTCTCAGCATCACATGTGCGAGAGGGAGTCCAGGTGGTGGGACAAAGGGCTCAGGGGTCCCACTGTTCAGGTTGCATCCCATAGATCCCATCACAGACTTTCAACAACCACAGCGGGTGCTCACTGAGACAGAGAGAGAGATGCCAAAATAGTGATCTCCACTGCCAGCAGACATCAAACTATCAGAAATTCTGTGCACAGAGAAGACCCTGCTAGTGGAAAATGCCTTTGAAAAAGGCCCTTCTGTCCCCAGCTGTGGTCGTACAGTGCTCAGTGCTCTGCGTTGTGGCCTCAAGAGTCATGGATGCAAGTTGAGTTACGATGACCTTTTCCTTGTCTCCACATTTCTTAGGTGCTTCTTCCAACACTTGTCAGAAAAAATGACCGGCTTCTTTTGGAAGCATTTGCATTGCAAGGCAGAGGCAGTCTTCTCTGCTTCTTCAAAAGATTGACCAAAAAGTGTGAGGAGTGGACAGATTTGGCAAAGCACCACTGGGTGCTGCATCTCTAACCTCTACTTTACCTGGCAAGTGCCTCTGGGACTTTTCTTCCAGCTGCTCCATTTTTCATCAGTGACAATCAAAAGGAAGATGACATGACATCTGTGTGCGGACATCCCCAGCGAATCACAAGGACGTGTGGTGCAGGCTTTTGTGTTGCAGCAATTGCAGTCAAAGCAACCACCATGCCAATGCCAGTCACAGCAGCCTTTTCATCAACTCCAGGCTTGTGATTTGATTCTTTCCAATGTTTCTCTCCAAAGAAGCCTTTTCCTTAGCAAGCAATGACTTGAATACCAAGGGAGGTCTCTTCTGTTTCCTAGAAAGACACAGGAAAATGTGAGCAGAGGAGTTGAACCTCGGATCTCCTGTTTACTAGACACGTGCTTTAGCCACCCAAGCCATGGTGCCTGCTTTGAAAAAACACTTGCAACTGTTCCCTTTGATGGTCCACGACAACACCTGCAAATTCCAAACTACAGACATTCCCCATTTCCCTCAAGACTTGCACGGAAGAACTGGCAGGCCAAGCCAGGATCTTCTGGTTACTAGGAAGACACTTCAGCCAGCTCTTCCCAAAGATCACTATCTAAAGACCTTTAAACAGCCTCTGTAGATGTTCACTGACAAAGAGATGCCAAAATAGAGTTCTCCACTGCCTGCAGCCATCACACTACCAGGAGTTCTGCGTACAGAGAGGCCCCTGCTGGTGGAAAAGGCTTTGGTAGAGACTCTTCTGACACCAGCCTGTACTCATATACTGTTTAGCACTTTGTGTTGTGACTTCAGCATCCACAGATGCCAGTTGAGTTGGGGGTCATTTTTCCTGTCTCCACATTTGTGTAATGGCTCCTTTCAACACTTGCCACCAAAAAGATTTGTTTCTTTTGCAAGCAATGTGCAGTTAGGCTAAGGCAGTCTTCTCCATTTCCTCAGAAGATCACCAAGCTGTGGGGAGAGAAGACACATTCAGCCAAGCTGGATGCTGAATCTCCTCTTTGTTCAGCAGGTGTTTGTGAAGGACATAAATCTCCACCATGTAGAGGGCAAGAATAGGAGTTTTTTACACACAGAACTGGCAGAGTGTCACCTTGCTTATTAGGCTCAGAGACACTGTTAATTGATTACAATAGAATATATAGATTTTCCATGGGTGGGGGAAAGAGATGGGGTAGGGAGTTCCAAACTTTGGGATAGGTTTTGCAGCAAGACATGATAAGCATAGTAGCCAAAGGTTAACAGGTTACATAACGTCTCCACCCATGGTCTCAAGTTAGCAAGTTAACATTTCATGAATATTTTGATAAAATGTTATTAGTATAAAATATCTATGCTGAATTCTGATTTGAGGTCCATAGGAAAGGAGCAACTCCTTTGATTGTCCTCCAGGTACATTCCTAGGGTTTAAAGCAAAGAAACAGTGAAAGTATATGGCAATAAAGATTGTTTTCTGTGTGTCTTAAGGCAAGGCATTGGTCCCTGGGAAGGGAGGTGGAAGGATGCCATATCTTATATTGACATCTGCCAACTTTTCATAAACTCAAGGTTGGATCTCTGGGAAGAACGTCTCCCTACAGAAGAGACTTACACAATAGGAACAGGGATTCTTTGTTCAATCTGCAACTCTGAATAAGATACAATTCTTTAGTTCTTAGCTCCAAGACCTGGCAATTTGCTGACCAAGCCTATCTTAGCAAGCAAGGCTTTCTGTTTACCCAGCTTTCTTTTAGCTGGTCACTATTTGCTAAGCTTCTGGTCCCTTGATTATACTCTGGACTTTGGGTCTGGAAAAGAGCTGGCACAATCCATAGACCAGCTTGTTATATAATATGCACATGAATTTTAACCCTTCGCATACAGTAATGGCAAAGTTCTTGGTTCAGGCTTGTAGCAGTGATGGAATAAACTGCAGGTTCAAATCAAGTCTCTGGAGTCCATCCACAGCTGGGATGGGTCATTCAGTCCCTTGTACAGAGCTTCAGTTTGTAGCAAAGTCCCTTCAGAGGTATGAAGCAGGACTGAAGACAAGATGGAGACGAGGCATCAGCCTTTTACAGTCTCTTGCCATGTGGTCTTTGTTTTCTTTGTCCCAAGGACACTCTATCCAGCACGTGGCATAGAAAAACCTTTGAGTTTTGTCCATAGGCAGGTCCCCGCATACCTTGCTGAGCCACAAGGCATATCTACCTTCTCTCAATGGGTTGATTGTAGAGCTGATGGTCCTTAATGGGCCATCAAGCAGGCTAGGCAGAACTGACACCAACTTGTCTGGCTGGGGTGTTCCTCGGAAGCATAGCACAAGTTTGAATACAGACAGCATAGAGCCAATATTCATAAAGTCAACTACAAAAATGATACACATCCAGAGATAGCATAATTATAATCAGCCAATCAGAACCTCTCCATAGACTCCTTTCACAACAACCTTTCTATCATATTGGCTGCAAATATAGAACAGTGGTCACAATGGTGATCTATAAAGTTACAGATTATGTCAATAACATCACAGGAGGTGACACAGCATCAGTGAGACTGATATTGGAATACTGTCTCCAGTTTTGGTGTCCTCATTTGAAAAAGATACTGTGAAATTGGAGCTGGGGCAGCAAAAAAGCCACCAAAATGTTCTGAGGGCTGGAGAAAAATGCCTTCTAGTGAGCTATTGAAAGAGCTCCATCTGTTTAGCTTATCAAAAGAAGATTGAAAGGTGACTTCACTGAAGTGTTGAAGTACCTTAATGGAGAGAAAAGATTGGGTATTAAAGGGCTCTTGAATGGAGCAGAGAAAGACATAACAAGACCCGATGATTGGAAGGTGAAAAGAGACAAATTCATATTACAACTAAGCCCCAAATAGTCAACAGCGAGGATGATTCACCACAGGAACAAGCTACCAAGGAAAGTGGTGGAATCTCCGTCCCCTGAAGTCATTCAATGAAAACTAGATGCCTTTCCCCCAGAAGTAGCTGTTGTGTCATGCAGGAGGCCTGTGATATGCAGGGGGTCAGATTAGATGCTGTAATGGTCTCTTCTGGCCAGAAAGTAGACTAATTTTACAGATACTAGTTTTCGGAAAAACTGAGTGTAGCATTGGGAGCAGCATCTGAAGTTTTACTGTCTAGCCAGCTTACTGCCTAGAACGAACGCTCCTTGAGTGGGGTGACCACAGGGAGTAGCTCAAACCTCCAAAGGGCCTGGCCAGGGAAATTGATGCTAGCCTTGGTATATGGACGCACACCGCCGAATTAATGTGCTTAGTATGGGCCTGTGTCCTCAACTTTATACAATTTCCAGAGCGTTGCACTGTGGGTAACTGTCCCATAGTTCCCGCAGTCTCCCCTGCCCATTGGAATTCTGGGTTGAGATCTCAATGCCTGATGGGGCAAAAACAGTGTCATGAGTGAGTCTGGGTAAATGTCATCACTCAATCCTCCCTCCATGAAAACAACAGGAGACAATCATTTTGCACCCTTTTCCCTGGATTGCCTGGGCAGACGCCATAGCACAGCAACCATGGAGCCCGTTCAGCCTTTTTTCACTGTCACCGTATGTCTTCTTTATAGTGCTGACAGACGTGGTACTGCAGTGCTACACAGCAGCATCCCCTTGCTTTTTGCAAGTTAGCAAAGATGGTTACCAGCCCTACTGTACCGTCTGCTGCTTTGCAAGTTGACAATGACAGTTACCAGTTATACTGCACCATCTGCTGCTGTCATGGGTGCTCCTGGCTGGCCTCGATGGGGTCGGCCACAGGCTTATGGACAAAAATAGGAATGACTCCCCAGGTCATTCTCTTCTTTAAGTTTTGTCTAATGGAGAGTCAGTTCTGCCTAGACTATCAGGCAAGCCTACTAAAGAACCAGAGGGGCAAACGGGCGCTCCGGGTCAGAGCCCTAGAGATCCCGCAGAAATGATGCGCTGCATGCCATTCTAGTGGGTGCCCCTGCAACAACCCTACCCATTGCTTCCCTCCTCCCCTACCCCTCCTGGGCTACCATGGCAGTTATCCTCCCATTTGTGTGATGAAGTAATAAAGAATGCATGAATTTGAAACAACTCTGACTTTATTGCTTCTGCAAGCAGGGATCAAAGAGGGGAGGGGAGCGCAGCCTCCAGCTGCTATGAATGAACCTGGGAGTCATTCCCATCTTTGTCCAGGCACCCCCGGCCGACCTCACCGAGGCCTGTCAGGAGCACTCACGGGACGACGATGATGGATACCTGTCCTACTGTACCGTCTGCCGTCCACAAGGGAAGGGAAGGGGATGCTGCTGTGTAGTACTGCAGCACCACATCTGCCAGCAGCATCCAGTAGACATACAGTGACATTGAAAAAAGGTGAGAGGATTTTTTTCCCTTTGCTTTCATGGGGGCAGGAGGCGGGGGAACGACATATACTCTGAATAACCCGCGACAATGTTTTTGACCCTTCAGGCTTTGGGAACTCAGCCAAGAATTCAAATGGTTTTTGGAGAGTGCGGGAACTGTGGGATAGCTACAATCCTCAGTCGCCCCTCCCTCCATGAGCGTCCATTTCATTCTTTGACTTTCTGGTACGCTTGTCTCAGTTCCTTAAGTTTCAGCACTGCGTTGAGTCCCTATTGTGGCCTCTGTCCATCATAGCCTTGGAGATTTTTTCAAATGTTTTGGTATTTCGTCTTTTGGAACGGAGTTCTGATAAAACAGATTCATCTCCCCATACAGAGATCAGCTTCAGTATCTCCCGAACAGTCCATGCTGGAGCTCTTTTTTGATTCTGGGACTGCATAATCACCTGTGCTGATCAGCGCTCCATGCTGGGCAAACAGGAAATGAAATTCAAAAGTTCATGGGGCTTTTCTTGTCTACCTGGCCAGTGCATCCGAGTTCAGATTGCTGTCCAGAGCAGTCACAATGGTGCACTGTGGGATAGCGCCCAGAGATCAATACCGTCAAATTGCAGCCACACTAACCCTAATCTGACATGGCAATACTGATTTCAGCACTACTCGTCATCAAGGAGGAGTACAGATACCGGTATTAAGAGCCCTTTATATCAATATAAAGGGCTTCTTTGTGTGGACGGATGCAGGGTTAATGTGATTTAATGCTGCTAAATTGGACATAAACTCGTAGTGTTGACCAGGCCAGAGAGAGCAGCAGGTTTCCCCTATTGTTTCCTGCTTTCGTTTCCTTGACTAGTTTCTCCTCTGCACCAACTTGCTGTATTTGTTTCTGAGTCTGACTAGCTCAGTTGGTAAAGCATCAGACTTTTAATCTGAGGGTTCAAGTCCCTAGTCAGGTAATAAACTACTCGTTATATCTTAAAAATCTGTCTTTCTGGAGTCGTCTTTGATGTTTTTTCTCTTCAGGATTTTGCCTTTTCTAGGAAGGGCCTTTGTGTGTGGGGGATTGAAGGGGCAACTTCCTGACAGCCCCTCTGTCCTTGCAGGCTGGAGGAATAAAGGCCTCTGGGCATATAGCATGTTCCTCCCCTGCACGCACACACACAAAATATCCCTATGGAATTAGAATCACCTGCTGCCTTCCCCTGTTCTGCTGGATCCCCAAATGAGGATACTCTTCAGCCTAAACCCATGTCCCCTCTTTGCTCAGTGCCCCTCAGTCCCAACCCTCAGTCCCTCCTATGCTCACTGCTCCTCACTCCCAACCAGAGCCTGCTCCTCTTCACCCTTCTCCTCTGTCCCAACCCACAACCCCCTCCGATTCCCAGTGCCCCTCAATCTCAACCCACAGCTCCTTCCTTCCCCCCAGCAGCAGGTGCTTCAGACCCCCTCAGGAAGATTTTCTTGCAAGGTTTCGTGTATGAGTCTTCATGTGGATTTTACAGTATGTTGGGAATATGTTGGGTTGCTTGCCAAAATGATCACTTTTGGCTGGTGTTGGATTCCCAATCTCCTTGTTATTGGGACAGGAGAAATAAAGGGTTGTTGTCCTTGTTGTGTGAATCGAGGGCAGCAGAACTGTGCTTGGCAGACCCAGATGGAGGGACTCACTCTCAATTCAATAGCACTTGCTAGGCAGGGGACATTGGTTCCAAAGTCAAGTGGGCTGGGGCCTGAGTCCTCATGCTAAAATTTATGTGTTAGACCAACTTTAGGACAGGGTGGCTGTGGAGGGGTGAGTGAGTCCCTAGACAACATAGTGAGTACGGTGCCTTCTTATTTTCCCCCTTTTCCACAAAGGATCGCAGATGAACTCTACAGAGGCACCTCTGGGCTTGCACTGACTAAGGACAACAGCTGTGAGTGGGGTGCAGAGAGGAGATGGCTCATGTTAAATGACTTTTGGTTGCTGGACTTATGAACCTTAGGGAGAAGGACACTGCCCAGCTTATTTGTGGGTGGGTCTTTTCCTCATAGTTTAGGTTTATGTGTTGGGGCTGCTGACATGACTTCTGCTAACCCTGGGCTTGCATTGCAATGTAGACGTACCCTGAGAGTGCAGCTATACTGAGATAAAATCCCTGTGGCCTGGCTGGCCTGGATGATCTGATTTGGGCTCCTGGGGCTCAGGTTGTGAGGCTAAAAACTGCAGTGTAGACATTTGGGCTCAGACTGGAGCCCAGGCTCGGAGACCCTCACCCCTTGAGGAGTCTCAGAGGCTGGGCTCAAGCCGAAGTGTCTACACTGTAATTTTATTACCCTGTCGCACAAGCCCCACAAGCCTGAATCAGCTGACCCAGGGTTTGAGAATAGTGACTTGGGTGTGCTAATGGCAGTGTAGACATAATGCTAGGCAATGTCCACACTGCAATGAAACATCCAGGGCTGCCCCATGCCAGCTCCGGCTCCTGGGGCTTGGGCCGTGGGGTGGTAAATTTGCAGTGTAGACATCTCAGCTCAGGCTCAATACCGGGGTCTGGGACCCCACAAGGTTGGGAGGGAGTTTAGCAAGCAAAAAAGGTAAAATGGCAGTGGAGTATTACCGTGGACTCAGTGGCATTTCTCCATTGGTCTGTCTGCTTTGGGGCAGGGACAATAACTCGTCCTGCTGCTTTTGTTGTTTCAAAGGGCAGTTTAGGATTTTCATTCTCAGACACTGGGCACAAAGCAGGACTCAACCCTCAATGCAAATTAAAAGAGCTGCCCACAGATTCTGGCAGCCACAATGAGCATTTGGTGCGAGAGCTCAGACCTGCCCCTGTCTCAGAGGGAGGGGGTCAGCTGCGAGGGGACTGGACCACTGTCCTATCAGCTCTTATCTCCCAAACTTTCAATAACTCTATTATCAGTGGCTCTGAGCATAATTTAAACCATAAGAAAAACCACACTGGGCTAGGCCGAAGGCCCATCTAGCTCTGAATCTTGTCTTCTGACAGTAGATAATATCATGTACCCCAAAAGCCACTCTCCAGGGACCTGAACCCAGGATCTCCTGCTTACAAGGCAAGTGCTTTAGCCAGCTAAGCCATGGTGCTTGTATCTGGTTAAAACACAGTGTCTGACCACACCTGACTCCCTGCCATCTCCACCAGGACCTGACAAGCTTTGCTTGAGTTTGGATTCTGCAAAGCGGAGGAGCAGATGAGGTTTTCCTTCAAGCTGTGTGTGTGTGTGTGTGTGTGTGTGTGTGTGTGTGTGTGTGTGTGTGTGTGTGTGTGTGTGTGTGTGTGTGTGTAAATGTTTGGCCAGGTCTCCACTACAAAATTATTTCAGCAGAATTATATTGCTCAGGTCTGTTAAAAAGCTCACAACTCCCCTTCAGTCGGCAGCTCGTGGCTGGTGTACACACTGCAATGCCACATCTGGTGACAAAACTGCCCTGTTTTGGTGACAAAATAAAACCACTTCGATGAGAGGCCTAGAGCTTTTTGCAGCAAACTTAAAGGGACAGAGTGCCAGTGTAGATGCTGCCGTTCATTATATAACCATAACTGGCCTCCTCCAGTATCCCATAATGCCTGCTGTGAACTCGCCTGCCCTGCACTCTGCTACAGAGCCATGGGACCCTCCCCTTTCATAGCTCCAGGAAGTTCTGACAGCTAAGCCTGCTGCTCTGCTCCGGAAGCCAGGAGCAAATCTCTGCCGTGGATGCTGCTCTCTCCCGCCCTGCAAACACAGAGCAGGTGGCAGGAGCTTCCTTACAGTGGGGGCGGTGGGGCATTGGCATCTGAACTGTGACACCCCCATGATACACCTTCCTTCGAGGAGGCTCTTACCTTCTAAACAGGGATGGCTGTTTTCTAGTAAAATCACTACAAGGGAAGGAGAAAACTCAAAAGAGGTTCCTCCTGACGCTCACGTCCGTGAACCCAAATACTCTCTCAGTCCTCAAAGAGAGACCTGGAGAAGGAGACTTGCTGAAGCAAAGCCCCAAGGGTCTCTGAGGTTTCCCTGGCCCCTCGCCCCTGTCCTGCCTGGCTGATGTCAGCATCTCTCTGTGAAGTCACCACCTCCCCACCACCTTGGACCAATAGTCTGAGGTCCTGCAAAAGGCCTTTGTGATGTCACTGTCACACCCCTCCCTTGCTGGGCTAATGTTCTCCCCCTGGCCAGACACTTTGGAGGTTTGAGCTACTCCCTGTGGATCACCCCACCGAAGGAGTGTTCGTTCTAGGCAGGAAGCCGGCTAGACAGGAAAACATCAGACGCTGCTCCCAATGCTACACTCTGTTTTTCAGAAATTAGTCAACTTTATGGCCGGAAGAGACCATTAGAGCGTCTAATCTGACCCCCTGCATATCACAGGCCTCCTGTATGACACAAGAGCTACTTTGGGGGCAAAAACATTCCAGAAAGGCATCTAGTCTTCATTAAATGACATCAGGAGATGGCGAATCCACCACTTTCCTTGGTAGCTTGTTCCTGTGGTGAATCATCCTCACTGCTGAATTTTTGCACCCTATTTGTAATATGAATTTCTCTTTTCACTTTTCGGCCATTGGGTCTTGTTATGCCTTTCTCTGCTCGATTGAAGAGCCCTTTAATACCCAGTCTTTTCTCTCCCTGAAGGCACTTCAACACTTCAGTGAAGTCACCTTTCAATCTTCTTTTGATAAGCTAAACAGGTTGAGCTCTTTCACTACTCACTAGAAGGCATTTTTCTCCAGCCCTCAGAACATTTGGTGGCTCTTTGCTGCCCCAGCAGAGCAGTTTGCAGGGACCACTGGAGTGGTTCATGGAATGGCTGGTGGAGTGGAGCGGCTCAGACTCCCTGCTTGCAAGAGGGGAAGTATTGCCTCCTAGAGGCACCCAGGGGGGTGATGTGTAATTGTCCCAGGTCACTGGGTGGGGGCTCGAGCCAGTTTTGTATTGTTTTATTGAAGCAGAACCCCTAGATACTGAACCCAGCCCTTGTTTCTGCCAACTCAGAGGGGCAGAAGAGTTACAGGAATTTATCACACAACCCTCCCTGTTCCCATGGGGAGAATCTAGGGAAGGGGGAGTCATTCCTCACCTGTGCTCCCAGAAGAACTGCTAGGACTCCTTCCTGCCACTCCTGGATTCACCCTCAGCTGCTGGGATCTTTCTGCTCCAAAGGCTCCAGAGGCCTGGGGTTGGGAGGGCGTCACTGCACAGTCTGAAACACAAGGGAGGATTCTGGAATTGAAGGAAGGAGCAGAAAATGGAGAGGAAAGAAACAGAGAGAAAACGCCTCATCTCTCTCCCCTCCCCGTCCCAGCAAGAAATGTTACCAAGGATCAGCGTTAGGGGAAATGGTGCCCTGGGTAAAACTTAGACTTTGGCACTTCCCCATCGCCCCTGGACGATCCCCCTCTCCCTTTACCCCCTAGCTCCGGCACTCCCAACCCTTGTGCCTCCTTCACCCCAACTCCTGCCCCCTCCTGTGCCCTAACCCCTACACTGTGTCCCCTTTGCCCTTAACTCCCATACTCCCCACTTGTGCCACCAACCACTGCCCCCTCCTGAACCCCCTTGACCCCTAACCCCTGCACCCCTTCCTGTGGCACCAGCAACTGCCATCTCCTGCACCCCCTTCACCCCTAACCCCTGCACCCCTTCCTGTGCCACCAGCCACTGCCCCTCTCCTGCACCTCCTTCACCCCTAACCCCTGCGCCCCAACCCCTGCCCCTCTCCTGCACCCCCTTCATCCTAATTCTACACCCCCTCCTGTGCCATCAGCCACTGCCCCTCTCCTGCACCTCCTTCACCCCTAACCCCTGCACCCCTTCCTGTGCCACCAGCCACTGCCCCCTCCTGAACTCTCTTCACCCCTAACCCCTGCACCCCCTCCTGTGCCACCAGCCACTGACCCTCTCCTGCACCCCCTTCACCCCTAACCCCTGCGCCTCAACCCCTGCCCCTCTCCTGCACCCCCTTCACCCTAACCCCTGCACCCCCTCCTGTGCCACCAGCCACTGCCCTCTCCTGAACCCCCTTCACCTCTAACCCCTCCACCCCCTCCTGTGCCACCAGCCACTGCCCCTCGCATGCACCCCCTTCACCCCTAACCCCTGCACCCCCTCCTGTGCCACCAGCCACTGCCCCTCTCCTGAACCCCCTTCACCCCTAACCTCTGCACCCCCTCTTGTGCCACCAGCCACTCCCCCTCTCCTGCACCCCCTTCACCCCTAACCCCTGCACCCCTTCCTGTGCCACCAGCCACTGCCCCTTTCCTGAACCCCCTTCACCTCTAACCCCTCCACCCCCTCCTGTGCCACCAGCCACTGCCCCTCTCCTGAACCCCCTTCACTCCAAACCTCTGCACCCCCTCCTGTGCCACCAGCCACTGACCCTCTCCTGCACCCCTTCACCCCTAACCCCTGCGCCCCAACCCCTGCCCCTCTTCTGCACCCCCTTCACCCTAATCCCTCCACCCCCTCCTGTGCCACCAGCCACTGACCCTCTCCTGCACCCCCTTCACCCCTAACCCCTGCACCCCCTCCGTTGCCACCAGCCACTGCCATCTCCTGCACCCCCTTCACCCCAAACCCTGCACCCCTTTCTGTGCCACCAGCCACTGCCCCCTCCTGAATTCCCTTCACTTCTAACCCCTGCACCCCCTCCTGTGCCACCAGCCACTGCCCCTCTCCTGCACCCCCTTCACTCCAACCCCTTCCCCCGCTCTTTTGTCCCCAACCCCTGCGCCCCCTCCTGCACCCATGTGCGGATAGTGATCTGTGTGCATGGAGCAGCTAGCATTGCTCCTCCCTGGGATGCTGCTCCTCCGGGTACCCCTAGGGGCTGTGGGGGTGGGGAGATGAGAAGTGACGTCATCCGAGCTCCCTGCATCCAGGTCACTTTCCTCAGCTGGGCTACATAAGGGGAGGGCAGAGAGCAGCAGCTTCTGATGCTCCCCTCACAGCACAGCCCAGTTGGAGAAAGTGACCAGGACGCATGGAGCACATAGTGTTGCTCCTCAC
This sequence comes from Gopherus flavomarginatus, assembly GCF_025201925.1. Taxonomy (NCBI): domain Eukaryota; kingdom Metazoa; phylum Chordata; order Testudines; family Testudinidae; genus Gopherus; species Gopherus flavomarginatus. The sequence goes on along the minus strand of NC_066632.1, from coordinate 9,180,015 downwards.
TCCCCCCAACCCTCTATGGGCCCATGGAGGAGCGTTGGGGCAGGGGAGAGCAGTGAGCACCTTTGCACTGCCACACGGTGCCCTTTGACCCCCTGGAGCCTTGGGTGGCTGCTGGGGGCCCCACCCCTAGTGCCGGTCAGGCTCCCCAGCACAAGCAGCAGAAAACACAGGGAGACTGGCCCCACACTGAGCAGCGCTAGCCTGGGCGGCATGTAATGGAGGTCGGGGGGGCTCAGTCTCCCCAAACCTTGCATCACCAAGGGGACAGTGGGGCCCATGACTGGGACCCCGGCCAAATTAGGCCACCCTGCAAAAGTCTCCCCTATGTCAGCCCCAGGGCTAGAGGAGCTCCCACTCCCTGCTACGTCCTAGGGGCTGCAGCAGGGGTACGGAGCTTCTCTGGTCTCAGGGCCGCAGCGGGGCAGGGGTAAAGGAGTGACAGGGTGGGGCTGGTGGGGGAAGGGGTGGAACAGAGGTGATAGTGGATGGGGCTATGGGTGGAAGGGGGCAGAGCCACAGACAGAAGGGGGTGCATGGTTCTGGTGCTGGGGCCCCCACACTTGTTCTCCCTTTCCCTGGGCTTTGGCATCACTAGCCCCTGCTTAGCGAGTAGGGTTCAGTGGTCCCCATAATGTGGGGTATGACTCCTAGGGAGACACAAAGGAACATTCATGGGGGCACCTCAGGGCCTGAGTCAGCCCCCATGGAGGGCAGGGAGGAAGCACCACTCAGCCCCACTCTGTCCCAGCTCTTCCCCAACCCCACCCTCAGTCTGGGCCTCTGGCTCCCAGCCCAGCGATGACCCCCTTGCCCCTGTCCGCACCCCTCTCCCCAGCAAGCAACAGCCCCACTCCCAGCCCTGCTTCTCGACCGTGGCTTCCGAGGGGCCACAGCCATGGCTAAGAGGGCACAATGTGAAATATTTGGGGACCACTGTTTTAGCGTGATGTCCTCAGTCCTTCTCTGCAGTCCAATAAAAGCTATTCCTCACCCATCTACCCCTCCATCAGGATGGACTAGGTCTGTTCTGCTGCCCTTCACTCATACAGGAAGGAGAATAACATTTTATTCCACTCAATCCTAAAGTGATTTGTAACCCAAGACCATCCCAAACTGGTCATTTTGGGGAAGCGGCCCCATCATGCTGCATAGCTAGGCAGAGTAGGTGTGTCTATGCAAACACGGTCTGTTCCTGAAGTCTTTCCCCAGCTCCTCACTAGATGTGAGGGGGGAGCTCATTCAGACCCTGCTTACACTTAATATTTAAAAACTCTTTCATGCCCCTATCTCTGTCGGCCTTAGATTTCTCCTCTTGTGCCTTTTGTTGTAGCTCTTGTAAGGTGGCCCAGTGGTTAAGGTGATGGATGGGTAATCCGTTGTGCTCTGCATGCATGGGTTCAAATCCCATCCTCACTGGATGCATTTAGTCTTGACTCTTCCTTTATAGACAACCATCTCCCCACTTGGTACAATCACGGACACAACAATGTTGCTTCTTGCAAACAAAAACCTTCTCAGAAACTCCAACACCACCCCCCCTCCGGCTTTAAATAAAATGTCTAAATCCCAGATTTCTAAAAAATGTCTCTAGTTCTGTATTTCGTAGTTTTTATCTTAAAAGCTAATGTTTCCTCAAGCTGAATAAGGCAACGCTTCAAAGGAAAATGTTAGAAATGGTAGGGGAGAAATAGGAAAGGAAAAAGCCCCTTTTCTCAGGAGATACAAACTCGACTCCCTCCTGTCTCTATCACCAGTGGATTTTGCCTCCCTCCTTCTGAGGTGTAAATAAAATAAAGAGGAGACAAGGTGGTTTGGCACAAACAAAGGTAAGTGTAGTCAGGGTAAAGGTACAGAAAGCTGGGGGAACAGGGGAAAATGCAAACTTAATGAATACAATGAAACAGTGACTGGGTTTGGGAGCTTAACGCTCAGGCCCATAAACCCTCCCTTGGAAACTAGAAAACACTAAACAATGCCCCAACACAGAAACCTTTCCCCACTGTTCAGGTGCAGTGGATCCCAGGTGCCGGCGCGACGCCCAGGACCTTCCACTCTCCCGCTGATTTAGAGCCGTTGAGGAGGAGCACTGGGGAGTCCAGACGATGGTTGGTTTTCGTTGCTGGCACGGAGGCCCTCTGGGATGCTGGACACCAGGAATGCAGGACGGCAGGAATGGGGGTGACAGGCCTCCTGTTCCTCATTCTCACGGTGGGACCGAGCGGGTTCTTCACTCTCCAGCTTGGGAGCACTGTGAAGACACGACCGTGGACGGGTGACTCAGAGATTCCCTCCTTCCTCATCACTGCACAACTGTTATCTTTTGTCTGAGCCAGGCAGAGTTTATCTTCATCACGTTCTATCCATCCACTTCTCAAAGTGTCATGTGATGAAGCATTCTCCGTTGTCTGTGCTTGGAGATGATGCTTTGACTTCTTTAATCCTCTATCAGAGTCGCTATGAGTGGAGATGAAAGTGTCAAAGACCTGGGAGAGGAATTCAAATGGATCCCAAACACAGTGCGATCATTGGGAGTTTAAATTCCAGGTTCCATCTATTGGCAAAGCCACTTCTAACAAGGTAGCTGTTTTGTCCCCCATTATGGCACAAATTTGAAATATGGGCAGCATAGAGCCAATATTCATAACATCAACTACAAAAATGATACACATCTAGAGATAGCATCATTATAATCAGCCAATCAGAACCTCTCCATAGATCCCTTACATGACAACCTTTCTACAGTATTGGCTGCAAATATAGAACAGTGGTCGCAACAGTGATCTGCACAGTTACAGATTATGTCAATAACGTCACAGGAGGTGACATGGCATCAGTGAGACTGATATTGGAATAGCTTTCAGTTTTGGTGTCCTCATTTGAAAAAGATGTTGTGAAATTGGAGCTAGGGCAGCAAAGAGCTACCAAATGTTCTGAGGGCTGGAGAAAAATACCTTCTAGTGAGCTATTGAAAGAGCTCAACCTGTTTAGCTTATGAAAAGAAGATTGAAAGGTGACTTCGCTGAAGTGTTGAAGTGCCTTAATGGAGAGAAAAGATTGGTTATTAAAGGGCTCTTGAATCTAGCAGAGAAAGGCATAACAAGACCCAATGATTGGAAGGTGAAAAGAGACAAATTCCTATTACAACTAAGGCACAAATAGTCAACAACGAGGATGATTCACCACAGGAACAAGCTACCAAGGAAAGGGGTGGATTCTTCATCTCCTGATGTCATTTAATGAAGACTAGATGCCTTTCTTGAATGTGTTTGCCCCCAAAGTAGCTCTTGTGTCATACAGGAGGCCTGTGACATGCAGGGGGTCAGATTAGATGATCTAATGGTCTCTTCTGGCCAGAAAGTCGACTAATTTCTGAAAAACTGAGTGTAGCATTGGGAGCAGCGTCTGATGTTTTCCTGTCTAGCCGGCTTGCTGACTAGAATGAACGCTCCTTGAGTGGGGTGATCCACAGGGAGTAGCTCAAACCTCCAAAGGTCCAGGCCAGGGGCAGGACATTGGCACAGCAAAGGAGGGATTTGGCAGTGACATCACAAAGGCCTTTTGCAGGACCTAAGACTTATTGGTCCAAGGTGGTGGGGAGGTGGTGACCTCACAGAGAGATGCTGACATCAGCAAGGCAGGACAGGGGTGAGGGGCCAGGGAAACCTCAGAGACCCCTGTGGCTTTGCTTCAGCAAGTCTCCTTCTCCAGGTCTCTCTTTGAGGACTGAGAGAGTATTCGGGTTCACGGACGTGAGCACCAGGAGGAACCTCTTTCGAGGTTTCTCCTTTCCTTTTAGTGATTTTACTAGAAAACAGCCATCCCTGTTTAGAAGGTAAGAGCCTCCTGGAGGTTTGAAAGCTGTTCAGTCTGAGCCATCTGGTGACAGGTGAATTCGAGGCATGGAAAACACGAGCTTAAGGAGGCAGAATTTTATTCTGCACCTGGGATTTTGTCCCTTAGAATCACTGGGGACATTAGGGTTTGTCCTTTTTGTTTCACCTCTTCCTCCATCGCTCCCTCCCTCCTTTCTCTTCTCTTGCTTCCTTTGTCCTTTTACCTGTTCCCCTCCCAACACCAGGAGGGAGAGGGAGAGAGAGAGTGTGTGTGTGGTTTTTTTAGTTTTTTGCAGGGCAGTGCTCTGCAGTTCTCACTGTGGTAGGTCTACCCAAAAATGTGAGGCTGAACTATTGCTCGGGAAGTGATCCCCACTGGTGACCTGGGCCATCCTTTGGGCTCTCTGGTGAGATCCCTCAGCCTCCCATCCTCAGTCTCTACCCTGATTGGCTGAGCCGGGGGTTATTGACAGGGAGGAGACTCAGGTCCTTGTTTTTCTCTTTATAAGTCAAAACCAGTTCTATGTTTGATGAATTTTGCCGCTTCTCTGCATTAGTTGTCTCTGAGCAGTTCATGATTCTCTCTAACATTGCAGTTCTCCTCAAATACTTGCTGAATAGTTACTGTCACTGTTGTTGGTCTGGAGCTCATCTGAGAGCACTTTATTCAGGTCATTCAGTGTCTGAAATTCAAGATCCAATGGGTAGTTTGAAAATCAGGGCTCTTGGGTCCTATTCCCAACTCTGCCTCTGACTGGCTGTGTGACCTAAAACAAGTCAATTCTCCTTTCTCAGCCTTAGCTTCTCCCTCTTTCAAGTAGAAATAATAATGATCCGCTCTTACCTACCTGACGGTGGGTGGAGGATGGGGATCCATTGGAGAGTGTCACTAGGAGTAGGGCATAATATGAGGTGTCCTATCACGTTTACTCAGAGCAGATTAACACCTAATAGAATAGCTGAAATAGTCTATTTTATTTGCATTTTTTTATTTTGAAATTGTTAAGAGCAGCAATGACTTAGCTCAGACTGAAGCATCTTATCTAATGTTTGAGATCTAAGTGTCTCCTCTTTGTGTGCGAGGAGACAATTTAACACACTCTGACAAACAGGAGATGCTTTTGTTTTGCAATACAATATTTTTGCAAAGAACTTTCATCCCACTTGTTATGATTTTGAGAAACAAACCGGATTAGCCTGAATGGGATTTTCTGACAGAAATGGATTCAATGAAATTTCCCCACCATCTCGATTCCTGAGCTCTATCCCTGCCTCTGGGGGGGTTATTGTCTGTTAGAACAGGAGTCAGGACTGGTGGCTTCTCTTTCTGGCTCTGCCACCACCTTACTGTGTAGGCGCTTGGGTAGGTCACTTCCCTTCTCTGCACCTCAGGCTCCTCCCATCAGTCCAATGGGAACAGGGACAGTTCTCAAACTCCGGGCAGTTGTGAGCCTGAGTGAGATAAGGGGCGTTAAAGCCCTCTGTGAAGGAGAAAGGGGAGTTTCACAGTGTTTAGCACCAAGGAATTCTAAAGTTTGCTAAAATGTCTAGTCTATGGAAACAAGAAATGGTCGGGGCCAATCTTTAACCAGTGCCTTTTTAAAAGCCCATTCAGGGATGTGAGTCCCTGTCTTTCAGGTACCTGGGGTTCTTTGCCAGCAGGAGAGAAGAGGTTCCTGCCTCCTTTTTTGTGGCCTTGACAAACCAGGTGCTGTGCCCCAGTTCTCGTCTGAGATCCCTGAAAAAGAACATCTTCCCATCCATGAACAAGACAGGACCTTTCTCTAAAAGGGGAACAAAGAGACCCCTGAGACTTACAGACTAGCTAGCCTGACTGCCATAGCTGGAGAGATCCTGCAATACATTCTTAAGCACTCAGTTTGTCAGCAGCACCTACAGAATAGTTTGGTTCTTAGGACTAGTGAGCATGGATTTGTCAAGAACAAATCATTCCAAACCAATCCTCTTTCCTTCCTTGGCAGGGTTTTGGGCCTGGTGGAGGTGGGTAAACAGTAGATGGGATCTAGCTTGGGGTTGCTAAGGCTTTTCACACAGTCCCGTAGGACATTCTCACAAGCAAACGAGGGAAATGCAGTCCAGCTGTAATCAGTGTAATGTTGGTGCAGAGCTGGTTGAAAGCTCAGACTCCAGGAGCCCTTCTCCATGTTTGGCTGTCCAACGGAGAGGGTGTACCTAGTGGGTCCGGCAGGGATCTGTCCGCGGTCCGATACTATTCAATATTTTCATGAAAAATTTCGAAAATCCAGTGGAGAGCATGCTTCTAAAATTTGCAACTGACACCAAGCACTTAGGAGCACAGGGTTGGAATTCAAGACGCCCTTAACAAATTGGACACTTGGTCTTCTTGAGCCAAACTCCATGGTTGGGCCCCTCTCTCTAGACTGGGCTGAAGTGAAACCCCAGAGCCAAACACTCCTCCCAGGTACCGAGCTCTGACCTTGAATGGTCAGATGCTGCTTAGCACTGTCAGAGCAGCTTTTGCTGGGGGATTCTCCCAGCACTTTCCAATAGCGGGAAAGTATGAAATCCCCATTTGACTGCTGGGAACAGAGCCCGAGAGTGGGGAGCAACTTGCCGAAAGTCCCCCCAGGAAAAGGAAAACAACCAGCAGTGGAACCAATAGGAAACCCAGCAATGGAACTCAGGAGTCCTGGGGATGTGCTAAGGTGTCCTGATGTCCCGATTTTATAGGGACAGTCCAAATTTTGGGGTCTTTTTCTTATCTAGGATTCTATTACTCCCACCCCAGTCCCGATTTTTCACATTTGCTGTCTGGTCACCCAAGAGTGTGCACATGTGTGGGTCCCAGCTGCTCCCTGCCCCCTTCACTGAAGCAGATGTGCATGGTTACTGCCCTGGGAACTGCAGGGCATCAGTGGACATGGAGTTGGCTGGAGGTAGGGTCTGGCTGCAGGCAGGGCAAGGGATGCGGGGCTGGCTGGCTTCAGGCTGGGGGGTGCATCAGGGGTTGGCTGGAGACAGGGTAGGGGGTGCGGGGCTGGCTGCAGACAGGGGGTGCAGGGCTGGTGCAGGCTGGGGGTGTGTGGGGAATGGCTGGCTATGGGCAGGGCCACAGGGGGGAGCGGCAGGAGTTGGCTGGAGACAGGGCAGGGGGTGTGTCAGGGGCTGGCTGTGGGGCTGGCTGCAGGCAGGGCAGGGAGGATGCGGCTGGTGCGGGCAGGGCAGAAGGTGCAGGGCTGGATGGAGAAAGAGGCTGGCTGCGGGCAGGGCAGGGCAGGGGGTTCAAGGCTGGCTGCAGGCAGGGCATGGGGCAGGGCCCGTGCAAGGATGTTTCATGCTGTAGGTGAAACTTCCACCTTGCGTCCTCCTCCCCCGCGCCCCCGCCCTAACGCTCCCCACCCGTGGCAGCTCCCCCCTCCCCCTGAGGCCCCCCTCTTGTGGCAACTCCCCCGCTCTGCCCTGCGGCACCCCCCCTCGCCCCAGCTCAGCCCTGCTCCAAGCACAAGCACCCTGAGCACACCGTGACCGCTTCACTTCTCCCTCCTCCCAGGTTTGCGGCACCTAAGCCTGCCAGGTAGTCAAGCACCCTCCTCTGAGCTACAGCAGCCCTGACAGTTGACAATAGAGGCACCTTAACCCCTGAGTTCCTTCAATGTGTCCCCCTCCGGGGTCCAGCTCTGATCACCAGATACTCGGGGTATGTCTATACCACCTGCCGAATCGGTGGGCAGCGATCGATCCAGCGGGGTGCATATATCGCGTCTAGTGTAGATGCAACACATCGAGTGCTCTCCCCTTGACTGCTGTACTCCAGCTTGGTGAGAGATGCAGGCAGAGTCTACGGGGAGCTGCAGCAGTCGACTCACCACCACTGTGACATTATAAGTATAATCTAATATCTCATTGAAAGGTGACAGGGCCAGAAAGAGTTAATTAACTCACCTCACCGACTGACCTGACCCATGGGTGAACCTTAAGAACTGCTTAGCAAGATATGTAAATGAACAGAGCTTTGAAATGCAAGTCTGCATTGTTAGAAGTAGAAGGGGAGATTTTTGCTCAGGTCTTGTGATGTAAGCAAACAAGTCTTGTCTGTTGCTATAATTTTAATTCAAAGAGCAAAAAAGGAATATTAACATTTATGATGGTACTTGAGTGAAATAGTATTATTGTCTATGTGTCTCTTTGAAGGTTATGGTAACCTCTATTTGAACTGTTTAATGAATAAATTACCCTGTACTAATTGCCAGGATGTTTGGAAGGAGAGCTAAGCCTATTGTTTTCTCAGGCCGAAAGGCTGCTGGAAATGTATAAGAAGCCTGGGACACGATCCTTCTTCATCTCATATCTGCTTTGGGTTTCAAGACGGGGAAACCTTAAGCCACAAGGATTGTGATCCGCAGTCATTGACTGGAGCCACCCTGAATATGGAAATTGGACTATAATCTATGGACTATTTCAAAAAGGACTTTTGGCTACTATAAGCTCACCTCTACTATGTATCTGAACCTCAAGAATAGATTTCAAGTCTATATGTCTATTAATCTTTTAACCAACATTCTCTCTCTTTTCTTTTCTAATACATTTTAGCTTACTTAATAAGAATTGGCTATAGCATGTATTTTAGGTAAGATCTAAGTTGTAATAGATCCTGAGTATGTGGCTGATCCTTTGGGATTGGAAGAATCCTTTCTTTTATATGATGAAGTAAGATTTTCAGGAATCATCATCATATCTGATAGGTGTGTCTGGACGGAGGCCTGAGGCTGGGTACTTTAAGGGAACTGCGTGGCTTAAACTTCTAAGTAACCAGTGAGGTACTACAGAAGCTGCTTTGTGCTGGCTTGGTAAATCTAAGTATTGAAATCACCACCAGCATTTGGGATTTGTCTGCCCTGTTTTTTTGCAGTTCACTCTGATTAAGTGACCTCAGCTGGCTCCCACAGGGAGCACCGTCACACCTACATCCAGGCTGTAGGGGTCCGAGGGATCTTAGGGGCCTTGAGGTGCACAGATAACTACGTTCAGGCCGTAGGGGTTCCTGGGGGGCTTAGAGAGTTTTTGGGGGGACACAGATACCAATCTCCAGGATCTAGGGGTCCCAGTGGGGTTTAGGGGGTTCATGGGGGGCATAGATACCTACGTCCAGGCTGGAGGCATCCTGGGAGTCTTAGGGGATTTTTGGGGGCCCAGGATACCTGTGTCCTGGCTGTAGGGGTACCAGGGGGTCTTAGGGGTTCAAGTGGGCACAGATACGTATGTCCAGGCTGTATCGGTCCCAGGGGCGATTAGAGGTTTTGTGAGGGGCACAGATATCTACATCCAGATTGTAGATGTCCCGGCAGGGGGATAGGGGGGTTGTGGGGGTACAAATACCTACATCCAGGCTGTAGAGTTTCCTGGGCGGTTAGGGGGTTTCTGAGGGGCACATATACCTACGTGCAGACTGGAGTGTCCTGGGGGGCTTATGGAGTCTATATGGGGCACAGATAACAATGTTCTGGCTGTATAGGTCCCTGGGGGGCTTAGGAGGCTTGTGAGGGGGCACAGATACCTAAGCTCAGGCTGGAGGGGTCTACAGGGGTCTTAGGTGTTTGGTGGGGGGGCACAGATACCTACGTCCAGGCTACAGGGGTCCCGGAAGGGCTGAGGGTCTGTCACGGAGTGTGGGGGAGTCCGGATCTGCACCTCTCTTCCTGGGACACAAGGTGACTCTCAGCCAGCCAGTAAAACAGAAGGTTTATTGGACAGCAGGAGTGAAGGATACAGCAGAGTTTGGAGGCGCAAGCAGGACCCCTCAATCGAGTCCTTCTGGAGGTTCAGGAAACTTAACTCCCAGTTTCGGATTCCCTGAATTCCAACCAACTAGACCAAAACCGAAACTGAACTAACTCCCTCCAGCCGGCCCCTTCCTGTGTCCAGCTTCCCTGGCAAAGGTGCTGACCCCCTCCCCCCTGCCTAGCTCACGTTACAGGCTGAGCACGTGTCCGGTCCTAAAGTCACCCCCTGCTCTCCCATCCCCCACACAGACAGTCCCTACTCCATCACAGTAATGCCCAGAGCATTTCCCGCTTGGAGCAACAGTGACACCGTGTGGCCATGCAGGTTAATGCCCAGAACATTTCCCACATGGAGCAACAGTGACACTGTGTGGCCACGCAGGGTAATGCACAGAGCATTTCCGGCATGGAGCAACAGTGACACCCTGTGGCCACGCAGGGTAATGCACAGAGCATTTCTCTCATAGAGGAACAGTGACGCCGTGTGGCCACGCAGGGTAATGCACAGAGCATCACACCTACGTAGAGGCTGTAGAGATCCCTGCTGGGGCTTAGGGGTAGTGAGGGGCACAGATAGCTACGTCTAGGCTGGAGGGATTCCGGTGGGGATTAGGGACTTCATAGGGGACACAAATATCTACATCCGGGCTGGAGAGGTCCCTGGATGGCTTAGGGGGTTGTGGTGAGTACAGACACATACGTCCAAGCTGTAGTGGTCCCTGGAGGTTTAGGGAGTTGGTGAGGGGCACAGAAACCTATGCATGGTCTGGAGGGATCCGTGGGGGACTTAAAGAGTTGTGGTTGTGCAGATACCTATGTCCTGGTTGGAGGGGGCCCTGGGGAGCTTAGGGGGTTTGTGTGGCATACACATAGCTACAACCAGGCTGGTGGGGGACCTATGGGTCTTAGGGGGCTTGTGGGAGGCAGAGATACCTATGTCCAGGCTGGAGTAGCCCTGGTGAGGGCTTAGGGGGTTCCTGGAGGTCACAAATATCTACTTCCAGGCTGGAGGGGTTGTGGGGGTATTTGAGAGTTGTGGGGGGGCACAGATACCTATTTCGAGGCTGTAGGGGTTCCAGGGTTGCTTTGGGGCATTTTGGGGTACAGATACCTATGTCCATGCTGTAGGGTCGCTGGGAGGATCAGTGGGTTTGTGAGGGTGCACAGATACCTACTTCCAGGCTATAGGGATGTTGGTGGGGCTTAGGGGTTTGTGGGGGGCACAGATACCTTCATCCAGGCAAGAGGGGTCCTGGGGGCCTTGGGGGGGGTGAGGGGAGCTCAGATAACTATGTCGAGGCTGGAGGGGTCCCATCGTGGCCTAGGGGATTTATGAGGGGCACAGATACCTGCGTCTAGGCTTCAGGGGTTTCGGGGGTCTTAGGAGGGTTGTGAGGTCCGAGATACCTATGTCTAGGCTGGAGGGGTCTCGAGAGGATTAGGTGTTTTGGGGGGAACAGATACCTACATTCCGATTGTAGGGGTCCCTGGGTAACTTAGGCGCTTTGTGGGGGTCACAGATACAAACATCCATGCTGTAGGGGTCCTGAGGGTCTTTGTGTGGCTCTGGGAGTCACATATACCTATCTACAGGCTGGAGGGGTCCTGTGGGTATTAGGGGGTTTGTGGGGCGTACAGATGCCTACATCTGGGCTTGCGGGTTCCCTGGGGGGCTTAAAGGTTTGTGGGGAGCACAGATACTTTTATCCAGGCTAGATGGGTCCCGGTGGGATTAGGGAGTTGTGGGGAGCACAGATACCTATGTAAGCAGAAGCAGGATGAACTCTACCTTGACATCTGGTGGTGAATTATGGAGAGTGTAGAAAAGAATTTCAGGGGCTGATCGTGTTTGCATAGGCACACCCACTCCTCCTGACACGGCAACGACAGCCTGGGATGGCTGCTTTGGCAGCTGTGGTATCCCCGGTTTATTTGTTGTTGGGGCATGAGATGTGGAGTGTTGTCACCCTGATTGTGTGGATGAGGAACTGTGAAACTGCTTTGAGACAGGGATTCTCACCATCAATTGAGTGGCACTCGCTAGACAAGGGAGTGAGGTCCTTGGGTGAACCAAAAACATGAATTTCATTTTCTTCTTTTTGAGCAGTTGAAGAGTAAAGCTGAAATTTGATTCTTTTAACAATTGAAGTTCTAGGTTCCTGAGCTGAAATCACTAAAGAGCTTTGTTAGCCAGTAAGGGAGTCTGAAGTTATATTGTGAAACAGAGCAGCTGACAGAGAGAAACAGTTTGTGGGATGGTTGGAATAGCCCCTTGAGTGAGGTGAGCTGAGTAGTTTTTTAGGACAGCTGGAGCAGATCACCGGTCAGCTGGCAGAACAGAGTAGCTGGTGGACCGAGCTGAGCAGTTCATGGGGAAGGCGGAAGCAGAATCCCACAGAGAGGCAGGGCAGTCAGCAGTGGACCACGTAAAGTGCTCCTTTCTACCCAGGCTGGCAGGGGGAAAAACCCTGCAGATAGACTCTTGAACTCTGGGGTTGCGCAACTGTGGGTGATTTTGGGATTGCTGAACTCTTGAAACATTTGAGGTATTGGACTTTGGAGTCTTGGGGTGATTTGGGGATTGCTAGACTCAAGAGCCCAGGGAAAAGGACACGGCCTAATTGAGGTGTTTTCCCAATTTAATGCTATGTTGTTTATCTCACGTTATTAAACATTTTCTGCTACACCCAGACTCTGTGCTTGCGAGAGGGGAAGTATCGCCTCTTTGAGGCACCTAGGGGTGCGTATTTAAAATTTTCCCATGTCACTGGGTGGGGGCTCGAGCTGGTTTGCATTACGTAGTAGGGAAGGGACCCCTATGTATTGAACCCAGTCCTTGCTGCTATCAATTCAGCCTGGCAGAAGGGTTCCACCTACATGCAGGCTGAAGGGGTCCCTGGGAGGCTTAAGGGGTTCATGGGGGGCACAGATACCTACGTCCAGGCTGCAGGGGTCCCAGAGGGGCTTAGGGGGTTAGTGGGGGGCACAGATATTTATGTCACGGAGTGTGGGGGAATCCGGTCCTGCACCCCTCTTCCTGGGACACACAGTGACTCAGCCAGCCAGTAAAACAAAAGGTTTTTTTGGCCAACAGGAACGAAGGATACAGCAGAGCTTTTGGGCACAACCAGGACCTCTCGATCGAGTCCTTCTGGGGGTCCAGAAAGCTTAGTTCCTAGTTTGGGAATCCCTGAATTCCAATAACCCAGCTCCAAACCAAAACTGAACTAACTCCCTCCAGCCGGCCCCTTCCTGTGTCCAGCTTCCCAGGCAAAGGTGCTGACCCCTCCTCGCTGCCTAGCTCGAATTACAGGCTTAGGTCCTGTCCCTCACCTTACGTCACCCCCTGCTCTCCCATCTCCCACACAGATAGTCCCTACTCCACCAAGGTCTCTACCCGTGGGGCCCCTAACCCTGGCTCCTGGGGCCCTACCCCTGTGCCCCTTACTCTAGCTCCAGTTGCCATACCCATGGGCCCCTAACCCTAGCTCCAGAGGCTCCATCCCTGGGGCCCCGAACAATAGCTCCAGGTGCCCAACCCGTGGGGCCCATAGCCCTTGTTTCAGGGGCCCTACGAGTGGGCCCCTAATCCTAGCTCCAGAGGCCTTAAGCATGAGATCTCTAACCCTAGCTCCAGGGGCCCCACCCCTGGGACCCCTAACCTTTGCTCCATGGGCCACATCCCTGGGGCACCTAACCCTAGCTATAGGGACACTGCCCAAGGGGTCCCAAACCATAGCTCCAGAGGCCCTACACGTGGGGCCCCTAACTCTAGCTCCAGAGTCCCTACCTGTGGGACCCCTAACCCTAGCTCCAGGTGCACTACCCCTGGGGCCCCTAACGCTAGCTCCAGGGGCCATACCCATGGGGTCCCTAATCCTAAATCCAGGGGTCCCATCCGTGGAGCCCCTAACAGTAACTCCAAGTGCCCCATACCTGGGGCCACTAACCCTAGCTCCAGGGACCCTACCCATGGGGCTCGTAAACCTAGCTCCAGGGGCCTTACCCGTAGGGCCCCTATCCCTAGGAGCAGGGGCCCTTCAACCTGGGGCCCCTATCCTTAGCTGCAGGGGCCCTACCAGTCAGGCCACTAACGCTATCTCCAGAGGCCCTTCACGTGGGACCCCTAACCCAAACTCCATGGGTCCTACCGCTTAGGGCCCTAACCCTTGCTGCAGGGGTCATACCCATGGTGCCCCTAAACTTAGCTCCAGGTGCCCCATCCCTGGGGCCCCTAACCCTAGCTTTAGGGACCCTGCTCGTAGGGCCCCAAACTATAGCTCCAGGGGCCCTACCCATTGGGATCCTAACCCTAGCTCCAGAGGCCCTACCCTTTCCTGGCTGGACATGTGCGAAGGATAAAACATACATCCTAAATGAAACAGTCTGACTTTTTATTATGGAGAAAAAACAAGTTTTAAAACGTTTATAGGTTGGAGGACTTGGCCATACAGTATCTGAGGCTGAACTGTAGGAAAGATTCAGCAAGTTTGGAAATGTTACTGATGCGGAAATTGTTATCAGGAAAGATGACCAGGGGAACACTATGAAGACTTTTGCTTATATCAACATTAGCATTTCTGAAGCAGATCTTAAAAGATGTATGTCTATTTTAAATAAACCTCTCAACCCATCTACAGGGCTCTACCGCTGGGGTCCCTAACCCTAGCTACCGGGGCCCTACCCATTGGGCTGCTAACCCTAACTTCTTAGACCCTACCTGTGAGGCCCCTAACCCTATCTCCAGGGGCCCTAACCGTAAGGTCTCTAACACTTGCTCCGGGGGCCCTACCACTGGGGCCCCTAACCCTAGCTCCAGGGACTCCTTCCCTGGGGCCCCTAACTGTAGCTCCAGGGGCTCAACCCGTGGGGCCCCTAACCCTCGCTCCAGGGGCCCTACCAGTGGGACCCCTAACCCTAACTGCAGGGCCCCTACCTGTGGGCCCCTAACCCTAGTTCCAGAGGCCTTACCCGTGAGACCCCTAACCCTAGCTCCAGGGGCCCTACCACTGAGGCTCATATCCCCAGCTCCAGAGGATCTACTCCTAGGGCTCCAAACCCTAGCTCCAAGGATCCTACCCATGGGACCCCTAATGGAAACTCCAGGGGCTCTAATCCTTGAGGCCCTAACCCTACCTCCAGGGGCCCCATCCCTGATTTCCCTAACCCAGCTCTAGGGGCCCTACTCGTGGGGCTTCTTCCTCTAGCTCCAAGGGCCCTACCCGTGGTTCCCCAAACCCTAGCTCCAAGGGCTTTACCCGTGGGACCTTACCCTAGCTCCAGGGGCCGTCCTCGTGGTGCCCCTAACACTAGGTCCAGAGGCCCCACCCCTGGGAACCCTAACCCTAGCTCCAGGGGCCCTACATGTCGGAATCATAATCCTAGCTCCAATGGCCCTACCTATGGGTCCCTAACCTTAGCTTCCGCGGTCCTACCCCTTGGGTCCGTTACCAAAGATCCAGGGGCCCTACCCCTTGCGCCACTAACCCTATCTCCAGGGGCCCTCTCTGTGGGACCCCTAACCCAAGCTCCAGGGACCCGACCCCTGCATCCCCTAACCCTAGCTCCAGAGGCCCCATACCTGGGGCTCCTAACCCTAGTTCCAAGGGCCCTACCCGTGGGGTCTCTAACACTTGCTCCAGGCACCCTGCCCGTAGGGCCCTTACCTTAGCTAAAGAGGCCCTACCCGTGGGGTCCTTAGCCCTAGCTCCAGAGACCCCACCCCCTGGAAACCCAAACACTAGCTCCAGGGGCCCCACCCACGCGAACACTAACCCTAGCTCAAGGGCCAAGTCCCTGGGGCCCCAAATCCAATCTCCAAGGGCCTTAGCCATGCACCCGCTAACGCTAGCTACAGGGGCTCTACGCGTGGAACCACTAACCCAATTTCCAGGGGCCCTACCAATGGGGCCCCTGTCCCTAGCTCCAGTGTCCCAACCCGTGGGACCCCTAACCCTAGGTCCATGGGCTCTACTCCCTGGGGCCCCTAACCGTAGCTCCAGGCACCCCACCAGCTAGGACCCCTATCCCTAGGTCCAGGGCCCACCCCTAGGACCCCTAACCCTAGCACCATGAGCCCCAGTCCTGGGGCCCCTAACCCAAACTCTAGGGTCCTTTCCTGTGGGGCCCCTAACCCTAGCTCCAGAGGCCCTACCCATGCGACCACTAACCCTAGCTATAGGGGCCTTACCCCTGTGTCCCCTAACCCTAGCTCCAGATGCCATATGCATGGGCTCCTAACCCTAGCTCCAGGGGCCTGACCCCCAGTACCCCTAACCCTAGCTCCAAGGGCCCCATCCCTATGGCTTCTAACCCTAGCTCCAGGGGCCCAACCCATGGGGATCTAACCCTAGCTACAGAGTCCTTACCCGTGGGACCCCCAAACCTAGCTCCATTGGCCCTACCCATGGGGCTCCTATCCCTAGCTTCAGGGACCCCACCCGTTGGGCCCCTAACCCTAGCTCCAAAGGCCCTACTTTTGTGACCCCTATCCCTAGCTCCAGGGAGCATACCCCTTGGGCCCCCAGTCCTAGCTCCAGGAACCGTACTCGTGGGGCCCCTATCCCTAGTGTTAGGCCTGAATAAAGATATTGCAGACAAAACCAGGTATGCCAACCTGACCAAAGTCAGGCTAACAGAGGTTTTTGGATAATTCCTGAGTGGAAAACACTGAGAAGCAGCAGCATGTCTCACAAGCGCTGGGAAAAAGTGAGATAAGCGAGAAGCTGCATTCCTGGCATAGTACCAGATATGCTGTGTTAGGGCAGCTCCTTCGAAGAACTGATAAGAGCCCTAGTTTCCCAGCCTCCTTGTTTTCACTCCCTGGTTTTGTTCGTTGTTTGTTTTTAACTCCCCTACATTTCTAACTTTAGGTATGTATGTATACTAAAGGTGTCTAGTTTCTAGTTGTTAAAAGAAGGGAGTGGGTTGCTCCAGTGAATAATTTATGACGCGACAGAACTGTCTATATAGGCTTATACTAAGATTTAAAGAGCGGGCTGGTTCTCTCGGGAGACGAGCTGCTCTATATTGATGCGTGCACTTGTCAATAAAGAGCTTTTGATCGGACCTTGCTGGTGTTGCCTGTCTCTCTCGCGGTCAGACAACTAACTTTGCCATCTGGGGGTTAGAGTCCCTGACACTAGCTCCAGGGGCTCTATCCCTGGGGCCCCTGACCCTATCTCCAGGGGCCCTACCCGTGGGGACCCTAACCCTAGCTCTATGGGACCTCCCCATGGGGCCCCTAGCCTTAGCTCCATGGGCCCTACCCGTGGGGACCTTAACCCTAGCTCCAGGAGCCCCATCCTTTGGGGCTCCTAAATCTAGCTCCTGGGCTCCTGCCCGTGGGGCACCTAACCCTAGCTCCAGAGGCCCTTCCCTTAGGATCCCTAACCCAAGCTCCAGGGGCCCTATCCGTGGGGCCCCTAACCCTAGCTCCTGAGGTCCTACCTGTGGGAGCTCTAACCTTAGCTCCTGGCTTAGTGCCCATTTGACCCATAATCCTAGCTCCAGAGGACCTACCCGTGGGACCCCTAATCTTAGCTCCAGGGGCCTTACCCCTGGGGTGCCTAACCCTACCTTCAGGGGCCCTACCCGTGGGGCCTCTAACCCTAGTTCCAGGGGCCCCACTCCTGGAACCTCTATCCCTAGCTCCATGGGCCTCATCTCTGGGGCTCCAAACCCTAGCTGCATGGGCCCTACCCCTGGGTCCCCTAACTCTAGCTTCAGGGGCCCTACCAGTGGGACCCCTAACCCTAGTTCCATGGGTCCCACCCCTTGGACCCCTAACCCTTGCTCCAGAGGCCCCATTTGTGGGGATCCAAAGCCCTTCTCAAGGTGCCCTGCCCATGGGGCCGCTAACCCTAGCTCCAGGGGCCCCATCCCTAGACACTCGAACACTAGCTCCAGGCACCCCACCCCTGGGACCCCCAACCCTTGCTCCTGTGGCCCCGTCCCTGGGGCTCCTTGCCCTAGCTCCAGGGTCCCTACATGTGGGAACCCTAACCCTAGCTCCAACGGCCCTTCCTGTGGGGCCTCTAACCCTAGCTCCAAGGTCTCTTCTCGTGGGACCCTTAACCCTATCTGCAGGCCCTGTACCCCTGGGTCCCCTTAACCCTAGCTTCTGAGGCCCTACCCATGGGGCCCTTTACCCTAGGTCAAGGTGCCCTATGCATGGGTCCCCCAACCCTAGCTCAAGAGGCCCTATCTCTGGGGCCCCTAAACCTAGCTCCAGGGGCCCTGCCCGTTGGACCCCCTTGCCTAGCTCCAGGGTCCCTTGAAACACTTTGGAAAATATGTTTGACTGTTCAGGCATTGGGAGCTCAGCTAAGAATGCAAATGCTTTTCAAAGACTGCGGGGACTGTGGGATCGCTGGAGTCCTCAGTCTCCCCTCCCTCCCTCCATGAACATCCACTTGATTCTTTGGCTTTCCGTTACGCTTGTCACGCAGCACTGTGCTGAGTCCCGGCTGTGGACTCTGTCTATCATAGCCTGGAGATTTTTTCAAATGCTTTGTCATTTCGTCTTCTGTAACGGAGCTCTGATAGAACAGATTTGTCTCTCCATACAGCGATCAGATCCAGTACCTCCCAGACGGTCCACGCTGGAGCTCGTTTTGGGTTTGGGACTGCATCGCCACCTGTGCTGCTCAGAGCTCCATGCTGGGCAAACAGGAAATGAAATTCAAAATTCGCGGGGCTTTTCCTGTTTACCTGGCCAGTGCATCCGAGTTCAGATTGCTTTCCAGAGCGGTCACAAGGGTGCACTGTGGGATACCGCCCGGAGGACCAATACTATTGAATTGCCACCACACTAACCTTAATCCAACATGGCAACACCGATTTCCACGCTACTCCCCTCGTCGGGGAGGAGTACAGATATCAGTATTAAGAACCCTTTATACCGATATAAAGGTCTTCATTGTGTGGACGGGTGCAGGGTTAATTCGTTTTAATGCTGCTAAATTCGGTTTAAATGCGTAGTGTAGACGAGGCCTAAGAAAGCGGCTGTTTGACCTACAAACAACGACAAAGTAAAACCTGCAAGAGCAGCCTTTCAGTTCAGAGGCCTGATAATAAGATGTTACTAATAACTGATGAAAGAGTTACAAACGACTCAAAACCATACTCAGAACAAACCAAATGGGAACACAGACAACACCATTTTTCTTCGCTGCTCTTCAACCACGATATTCTCCCCATGGGGAGGTCCACCGCTCCTGGGGGTTCAGTGCCACAGTAACAGGGTGATGTGTGCAAGGGATGGAGGAAGCTGCTATTCCATCTCCCTAGTCCAAAAATCAGTTTAATAGCTAGTCCTGAGATAGAGGAAGTATCAGTTATTAAAGTCATAAGAACTAATTTAACATTGTGATTCCAGCCAATGTTAAAATGATCTAACATTCAGGTTAATAGAAACATTTCTAGTCCTCTGCATAGAACGCTCAAATGATGCAAAAATAGCAAGTTTGCTTTAAAAAGTCATTAAAGGGGTGTCATCCAGAATCTGACACTTGGTGAAACGTAAGTCTAGAACACACAACCAGTTTGGGGATTGTGCTCTGCTTCTTAACAATCTGCCCTGAGGTTGCCACTCACAGTCACAAGCTACTCCAGATGGCTGGGGCCCTCTCATGGATCAGTAACTGGTTAGCAGCTTGGAAAGAAAGAGTAGGACTAAATAGTCGTTTTTGCAGTGGAAAGGGGTAAATAAAAGGCTTCCAAAGTATGAGACGAGGCTACAGACATTAGGGCTGGTCAGTTTAGACAAGACCGTAGAGCACCAGTTCTCAACCAGGTGTCTGCCAAAAGAAACCAGGCTTGACCCACATCCCCAAGCCACCAAGCCTACCTGCCTGCATTGAAGGGGGAGAGAAAGGGCACAACAAAAAATTGCAGCATCAATGCAGAAGAGAGAACTCTTCCCCTGCCATTATCAGTAAGGGTTGCCTCACAGCCACTGACTCCCTGAACAGAAATAGCAAAAGTCCAACCACAATTCTACTTCCTTTCCACTACAAGACATAATGGGTGGGAGCTGCTCTCTTGAGACTGTCCTGCTGCTGCCCAGGCACATGGTAGACAGAGCTGGGCCCGCAAGCCGATGGTTTTGATAGCTTGAAGGCCCAGAGGGAAAAGAAACAAGTGCTCGTGTATCAGAGAATGGCTTTGATCCATTGACCTCTGGGTTATGGGCCCAGCACGCATCCGCTGCACCACTCTGCTGGCTCTTTACTCCCCCTGCCACCCAGCCACCTCTATCTGGATTAGTGCCTTACGAGCTCTCACGCTGGCAGGCATATGTGCCGGCTGCTAGGCAGCTGCCCTGGTCACAGGCTTTTACAGCTTCTACAGGGTAAAAAGGATCTATTTGGGGTTTGGACCCCGTTGGGAACTGGGTAGCTGAGTGACGGAGACGGGAGTACTGCTTAAACTGTTTTCAATTAAGCCTTCAGCTCGTGGGGGATGAGGTTCAGCCTTTGATCCCTGTCTGCAGCAGGCAAGCGCCTCTGGCTCAATCGGCCCCCACTCTGCCCCCACTGTATTAGCAGACTAAAACCTGGAGCAAAGGCACACGCCTTGCAACGGAACAGGAGCCGGGATCTCGAACAAATGTCAACATTTTAGTAAGATGACGTTCAAAGAAGAAAAAGGTGTACAGTACAGCATTTAGGTGTAGAAGTTTCTGGTGATCAGGGAACAATGTACAGATTACCCAGGGGGTGCGAAGTTCGGTTTAAGATCGGGTGGCGTAAGGAATACAGAATCTGCAATAGCCATGACTGGGGGTAAAAAGTTAACGTACAGACACTGAGTTAGGAGGGTATGTTGTCCATGTGAGGGCTACGTTCAGGTGTGAGTTTAAGAAGCGGGTACGACAATGAGAATGGATTCACCCGCATTTGGTGAGTTTTAACATTCAGTGTTTTTTAATCTTTGCCACAATCTAGTTAAGCAGGGTCGGTATGAACTCTGCCCTGCCATCTGTTGGTGATCTGTTGTAAAGGCCTTTTGGTGCTGATGTCATTTGCATGGTTACACCCACCCCAGATTGCATGAGGGGAGTGCTTGTCCAAACTGGTCATTTCAGCTGCTGTAGGAATCCCCCATCTCTTTGTTATTGGGGCAGGAGTAATGAAGTGTATTTTCCTGTTTAGTTTGGATCAAGGAGAGAGTAACTATACCTGGCATTTGAGGCCTGAGAGCTTGCCCCTCGCCTGGAAAGGACTCATCATTAAGGGGTATGGGTTCCAAACCCCCCCCCTCTCCCCAAGTGTGTGGGAAGTAGGAATAGATGTTTGTTCTTGGTCTGATTGATTTTGTGTCTGGTGTCTAAAGACAGAGGTATTTTTGAATATCTTTAGAATTGTTGTTAGTACTGAAGTTTCTCTTCTTAAAGTTATGCTACTAGATTTCTTCTACAGTATATTTTGGTGCTGAAAGGTAAAAGGTTGCTTTGTGTGTGCTGTTCATGGAGTGAAGTAACAAAGGTTGGTTGCAGAGAGGGTGCATGTGCCACAAAAGTTGTGCCTGTCCCACCCCAGCTGTGGTCCCAGAGTCCAGAATTTGCATAAACTCACCCTCTTACCTGTGACGAACAAGCTTGCCCTGCTAACTCTTCCAGCAAAACAGGCCAAAGAAAGTGTATGCAAGCCCTGTACTGCAGCCCCAGTACTATTTTCGGTACCTTCCCACAGATCTTTCACTCCACACTAGTCCAGTTCCTTGCTGTTGCTTGTCCAACCACTGCATGCATGTGCTAGACTGGACCCTGAGCTGATTCCTGACTGTTGTGCTCCATACAGCCTGGCCTGTCTGTGTCTCTGTGGTGCAATGGGTCAGCACATTTGGCTCTTAACTGAAAGGATGGTGGTTCAAGTCCCACCCAGGGACAGTGATAAGCCTGTGCTACTTCCTTGCTTTCCTGCGGGCAGGGCCGGCTTTAGGCCAATTCAACCAATTCCCTGAATCGGGCCCCGCACCCAAGCCCTGCTGGTGCACTGTACTAGGGTGGCCCAGCTTCCCCAGGGGCCAATTTAAAGGGCCTGGGGCTCCCAGCAGGGACTGGAGCCTCAGGCTGTTTAAATTGCCACCAGAGCCCCACTGCTGGAGACTTGGGGGCTATTTAAAAAGTCTGGGGCTCCCCTTGCTTCTACTGCCCCGGCCCTTTAA
Organism: Gopherus flavomarginatus; assembly: GCF_025201925.1. Classification (NCBI taxonomy): domain Eukaryota; kingdom Metazoa; phylum Chordata; order Testudines; family Testudinidae; genus Gopherus; species Gopherus flavomarginatus. Next base: position 9,158,249 of record NC_066632.1, on the reverse strand, counting down.
ACAGGCCCCGGAGCCCCGCCACTTCCCCAGAGCTCCCGCGGCTATTCAAAGGGCTGGGACGGTGGAAGCAGGGGAGCCCCAGGCCCTTTAAATAGCCCCCGAGCCCTGGGCTGCTGCTGCTACCTTGGTGGAGGAGGGGGCACTTACCCTACAGGGTAGGCTGTACCCCCTGTACCCGCACCCCTGCCCTCAGCCAGCCCCTGCTGCACCCCCTGCCCTGCCTGCACCAGCCCCGTACCCCGTGCCCTGTCTCCAGTCAACGCTTGCCGCACTCCCCTGCCTTAAGACAGCCAGTCCCACACTCCTCTGCCTCCAGGCCTGCCAACACCTGCGCACTCCCCTGAGGCCCTGCCTGAAGCCAACCAGCCCACTCCACCCCACATCCCCCTGCCTGCTGCCAGCACCTGTCAGCAGCCAGTCCCACACACCCTGCCCTGCCTGCAGCCAGCCCATTTGCAGCCAGTCCTGCACCCCCTGTCCTGTCTGCAGCCAGCCCCGCACGCCTTGCCTCCAGCCAGCCCCATGTCCACTGGTGCCCTGCAGTTCCCAGGGCAGTAACCCTGCACACACGCTGCAATGAGAGGGGCAGTGAACAGCTGTGACCAACACATGTGCACACCTTAGGGTGACCAGACAGCAACTGTGAAAAATTGGAACAGGGTGGAGGGTAATAGGATCCTATATAAGCAAAAGACCCCCCAAATCGGGACTGTCCCTATACAATTGGGACATCTGGTCACCCTAGCACACCCCCAGGGAGTGGCGGGGACCCACACATGTGAAACGGAGCTCATTTCTAGTTCAGGCCCATCTTTGGAAACCGTCCCAGTAACAGTCTCTCTCTTACACGTATCAAGTTTGCGGACAACACCAAGCTGGGAGGGGTTGTAAGTGCTTTGGAGGATTGGATTAAAATTCAAAATGATCTGGACAAACGGGAGAAATGATCTGAAGTAAATAGGATCAAATTCAGTAGAGACAAGTGCAAAGTACTCCACTTTGGAAGGAACAATCAGGAGGCCAGAGAAGAGCAGAAACAAAGGAGTCACTTTGGGGGATTCTCCCTGTCATTGTCCCCAAGGCAGCTGTCTCAGGTTTACAAAGGTGTTTCATGTTCCAGTCTTTATACAGTCTCTCCTGGGAGTGTCCCTTTCATGGACTGGGCCTAGTTTTAGTTTTTGGTAGTTAACAATCTTGGTTTATTGTTCATCTAACCAGTATGTGTGGATTGAAGTGTGTTGGAAACTCTGTTTGGGATAACAAGCTGGTGCATGTCATTTACCGCTCATGAAATGACAGACTTCATATGAGCTTGAGGTCGTTCAGTAGCGTGCTGGAAAGTGCAAGATGCACATTTCTGGGGGAAAGTTGGGCACTTGAGAATTTGCTGGTTTTCTCCTGAGGTGTAATTCATGAGTGGCTGTCTAGCAGCACTCAATACTGTGTAGCTGGGAGTGAGTTACATGCTGGAGACTGTGTGTTAATTGGCCAAGAGGGGCTGTTCTCGCAGGAAAACAGTGGAAAAGGCACCCCATGCTGGAGGACTGAGGGGACAGCTATTTAACAGTCCAGATTGTACTCTGGGTAACGTCACAGACACTCATTATGACAGAGCCTCTTACAACACAGAGAAAGTAAATCCATGTCCCAGAAATCGAAGACTCCAGACAGAGGGCAAGTGTCCCTGGCACTGCTTCTTGCTGACAGAGAGGTTCAGAGACAGTGCGAGAATCCTGGGGAAGCTGGGAACAGGAAGCATGGGCTGGCGGGGTTCGGTGGAGAAAGGGAACAGGAAGGGCAGGGATATTACTGAATCCAGGATCTCAGCAGTACTAGATGACAGGATAGCACATAGTGCAGCCCATTGGAAAACACAATCCCAACTATACATACAAAATGATGGGGTCTAAATTAGTTGTTTCCACTCAAGAGATGGATCTTGGAGTCACTGTGGATAGTTCTCTGAAAACATCCACTCAATGTGCAGCAGCAGTGAAAAAAAGTGAACAATGTAGGAAATAATTAAGAAAGTGATAGATATGACAGAATATCTCATAGATCATATTTGTAAAAACAGCAAATAAATCCATGATACACCCACACCTTGAATACTGCATGCACATGTCACCCCATCTCAAAAATAGATATATTGGAATTGGAAAAGGTTCAGAAAAGGGCAACAAAAATGATTAGGGGTATGGGACAGTTATGCCAGACCTAACCCCCAGTTTCACTTGAGCAAACAGGAGATATTTGACACTGTGCAATACGGCTCCTGTGCTCTGTTCCCAAAGTGTTCTGCAGCAGAGGAGGGTCTCTGGTATTATGTGTGTCACTGGCCTATTGGGGTGATGCTGAAACAGGACAGGGTACAGATGGCATTGTGGGGGTGGCGTGAACCTTCACTCTTCATTTCCCCTTCCAAGAACAGAAGGGACAGGAACCCTTACCCAGCGAGGTCACAGTCTCATAGTTCTCCTGCATGACATCCCAGTAGAGGGCTCTCTGAGTGGGGTCCAGCAGAGCCCACTCTTCCCTGGTGAAATACATAGCCATCTCCTTGAAGGTCACCGGCCCCTGAAAGAGTAAGAGTCCAACACTAAGGATTTGCTGCCCCACTCACAGCCCCACTATTTGTGGCAGAGAAGAGTGAATCAAATGGAAGCTCTGGGTGGATCATAGTCAGGAGAGTCCCACCTCGACCTGGCTCAGAGTATCCAGCAAATGCCAGGGTGAGGGGATGAAGAGAGAGCCCCTTATCTCTCCCAGCATATCCATCACCCCCCTACTAGCCACTGACTGATACAGGAGATGGAGCCCCTAGCAGGGTCCAGGGAGAGCTCGCTGGTAGGATGCCCAACACCCTCCTCATTGTGAGGAGCGGGATATGAAGGGAGAGGCAGCTCCAATAAGCCTGACTCATGGGTGTCCCCTTTATATCTCACAGCAGCTGATGATTAATGAGGTCAGGCTCCAGCACTAGGAGTCTGGTCAGTTTGACTAGCTCCATGTAGGTGGGTTATTTTCTCTCTTCACAAATTAGGGCATTTCCACCTCCAAACCTCCTGGGTCTGTTCCTAGAATCTAGGCCACTTAGTAAATAACTCCCAGCAGGTCTGCCACACCCTGGCCTCCTCCTTTCCCCACGCTGTGAATTTCCTGCCCCGCTCCAACCTCCAAACCAGACTCTGCAAACCTTCCCACCTCTGGTGTATTTGCTCTCCCTTTCCTCCAGCAGGAACCCACCAGCAACCCCCCGATAATCTCTACCTGGACTGACTCCACTGCAGCCATTTCTCTTCCCTGTCCCACGCCAGGCTGGGATGAGCTGGAGCAAAACATTCTGCAGCCTGTCTGGGGGAGAAGGGCAGTTGTGGGTGTTTCAGAACCGGTTTTAGTTAATTTCACATCACAATTCCCCCAGGCCCTTTCCCTGCAGACAGACACCCTAGATTCTGTCATGCTGGGAAATGCTCAATCTGTTTATTACAATTTAGACCTGGCCCCTCCTGCCAGGCTAAGTCCACAGACACATTTTTAACCTCCCTTCTCTCTCCCCTCACCCCTTCTCTGAACACAAGGCTAGAAAAGAGCAGAACCAAAGGAGTCACTGTGGGGGATTCCCTCAGACACTGACCACACGGCAGCCACACCCCAGCAGGGGGAATATGGGGTCAGGAACTGGCTTTTGCTCTGTCTGATCCTTGTTTTGTTCACTAGAAAGTGGTTCTGCCCCAGGATGCAGCAATACATGTGTCTGGGTGGACTAGAGAGCTGGAAATCTCTCCCCCACATTCATTTCTCCCACTGCCCCTTTCAGTCTCTCCTTCCCCTGTCCTCTCTCCCTGCCCCTCTGGCTGGGACAGTCCCATTCCTGGGGGCTTTGCTCTCCCATGGCTGGATTTCCTCCTGGCAACCGCTAATGGGAGGAGAAATGAGGTGGTGTTGTTTGTGCAGGTCACTTTCTTGCCAGACCCTAGGACATTCCCTGAGGTCTTTCAGTTACCTGGAGACTCTGGCTCAGAATTTAGTAGTAACAGGGCCCAGGACTGCCCTAGGGGGCTAGGACCAGCTGCAGAAAGTCATCCCCTGGGCCGGGCAGAGAAGAAGCTTTAATTAAGGTCACTTCCCAGCACAGACCCCCACTGGGGGAGCAGCAGCTGCCAAGCCTGGTCTCCCAGATCACAATGGAGGCTGCAGCATCTGACCCAGGAAGCTGAACCCCAATATCCTGAGCAGAGAGGGACAGAGTGTTTGAGCAGCTTCCCTCCTTTAGCTCTCTGGGGAGAGCAGCTAATGGGAGCCCCTCCTCACAGGGTGAATGGCTGATCTCATTTGACCCACTGTCCATCTGGAATCACTCCTTGTCTTTCCATACAGTGACTCTGGATTAACAACGGTCTCAATGACACCGGATTTCAGAAAGAATGAGTTCAGAACGCTGTGGAAAAGACCATCGTGTGGCAGTGCTGACTCCCTTCCCACCTCCCTCACCCCCGCAGATCTAGGACAAGGACTGGGGGCAAAAATTTTCCAAACGGAACCGAAAGTTCCTGCAGTTTTCAAAAGAGGAGAAAAGTAAATTCTGTGATTTCACACTAACAGTGTTTGCTAAGTGAACAGAAAGTTATCACAGTGACAGGGCACGTGACTGGGGAATGGACTTGGTGACCTGGTGACTAGGAGCCAGGACTCTGGCACAAGTTGACCAGAGAGAAGGATCATGGTTAGCAGCAGCCTCCAGACACCCCCTAGTACCCAGAGCCCAGACCCCCCAGCCAGGGGCCCCAGACACCCCCCAGCCAGGATCCCATCAGATATTCCCTGGGACGCAGCCCCCAGAGTCCCTGGCCAGGGACCCCAGATACCCCTCAAAGCCCCACCGGCCAGAGAACCCCCACCACACCATGATTGCCAGGTTGGGAATCCCAAAGGGTTCCCCCCACCAAGAGCCCCCAGCAGCCAGGGACCTCCTCAAGGGACCCCCCCCTCCACTGGGAACTCAGTCCCTCACTGCCTGCCTAGGAACTTCCCCACCCTCCAGAACGATCTACCCTGACATTTGCCTGGGACCCCCTCCTCTGCCCAGTGTGACCCCCTGATGCTTTACAGTGCAACCCATCACTCTGCTTCCCTGGCATGCCCTCACCTAGTGCCAGGGATCCCCTCCCCCAGCTCTGTGCACTGGGCATGGCAACAAAACCAGGAACCAGCGGGGGAAGCACAGACAGAGCCCCTGGCACAGAACCAGGCTCCCTCTAACCCTCTGTCCTTCCTCCCCAAGAGACACCCACCCCCACTGTTCTGCAGCCACCAAGCCCCCAGCGATACCCACCTCCAGGACCCATAGCCTCAGGGATGGGCACATCAGAACCACCACCCCCGAAAACCCCAAACCTCCACAACCCACCAACCTGACTAGGGTACCCCCTGCCCAGCCACCCAGAGGCCTCCCCCTACCACAATGCCCCTTCAGCTGCAATCTCCCCACACAGACACCTTCCCTGCCCCTGCAAGTGTTACCTCACAGAGTGTGAGAAGTGGCTAGAAAGTTAACACCACCTCCTGCTGGCCAGTCACACAGGCAGAGGGAGGCTGGGGAGTGCTTCTTTAACAGGAGAATGGAAGGCCTGGAGGGCAAGAAAGGTCCACGGGCTGTCACTAGCAAATAATGGCCACCATGGATCCACCCCAGAGGCGGCTGCATCTTAGCACAGTGGGAAACAACCCATCATATTCAATTAGAAATAAAACAACTAGAGAGAAGTGGGGCAAATGTTTGAGGTATTTTATATCAATCTTTGAGACACGCAGAGAGAACCCTGTCACAAACGACATTTGATAACATGAGAGAAAACCACCAAGATCGGAGGGGATTTGATGTTGCTATTAAATAACTAGTGGAAAAGGGGGACTGTTGGACTGGATTTTATATGACTGTCCAATACATAAACAGAATGTGATGGTCCCCCCCGGCCACGGGGCAACCATTCATGTGAGCAGCTCAGAGCCCTTTGAGGAGCTGATTTAAGGGCAGGGGGGAGCTGGAAGGCTCCCTGGACAATGGAAGGGGGCCGCAGGGGGATTGGGAAATGGGATCTGGGCAGTCTCCATGGGGGATGTGCTCCTCCCTTCCCTTCCCTGCCCTGGCAGAGAACGGGAACCTCATCCCATCCCACTCCACTGGGAGCCATGTTCTGGGGAATGACCCAGGGCAACAATTTCCCACCCAAACAAGGACAAATCGCTGCAGATAAAATGGGTGGGAAAATCCACCCCCCATCGGAGAGATTTTAAATTGACATTTGAGAAGTATGGAGAGAAAAGGGAAAATCAGAGGCAATTAGAGAGCTGATCATTGGGGCGGGAGGAGGAGAATCTCCCTGGATTTTATAGCCACGTGTGATAATGAGAGAGAAAAGGGGAAATCTTGAGAGAATGTGTGTGTGGGAGGAAGTGGCAAAAACAGGGACAGGATCCAGTTAACTCACCTCCCTCCCACCCCGGGAATGTCCTGGCTGCACAGAGACAGATCTACACCCCCACCCCAGTGACCTCCCCCCCCTGCAACTCCGGCTTCTCCTCCCTCCCCCGACACCTCCGCCCTCACACCAAAGGGGGGGGCTCTGCCAGCGCCTCACCCTGAGCTCAACTCCTGCTCCTCCCCCCAGCCCGGATTGTGCCCTTTAGCCCCCCACGAACCCTGCCTCCAGCTGCCTGACCCCCCCCGCCCATCAATTTCCTGCTCTGCGCCCGCCCCCCCCCACGCTCCCTGTTACTCCCCCGCCCCGCTCCAGCCCCGCCCCCAGCGCCCGGCAGAACGTTACGGCTGGTCCGGGCAGAGGGAAGGGCAGCGGCTTCAGCGGCTGTTACTGGGCATGCGCAGTGCCCGGGAGTAGCACATTGCTATGGGGAGTGATTTAATACACCGCCCCCCCCCCGCCGGGCCCGGGGTCCGCCCCTCCCCCCCACACGACGGCCGGGCCCCGGCCCCCCCATCCCAGCGGGGCGGGCGGGCGGATCCTCCTGCAGCTCCACTGGGGCCGAGGCGCCTCCAAGGCTTCTCCCAGGCTCCCTGGGGCAGAGTCACTTTCCTGCCCCCCAGCGCCTCTCATTCCCCGGGGGCTCCGGGTCACAATGTCCCACCGCCCTTCCCCCGCCTGCAGCTCCGGCTTCTCCCCTCCCGCCCCCGCCAGCCACACCAAGGGGAACCCCCGGGCCCCAGTCTCTGTCCCCACCTGGATCCCAGCGGGGCCGGGGGCAGATCCTGGCTGCAGCTGAGAACAGCGGCTCCGCTCCGGCTCGGGCAGCTCCAGCGCTGCTGGCAGCACGTGGAGAAGCAGGGAGCGGCTGCTCAGCCCGGAGCTGCCCCGCCCCTGAGCTGAGCCAGAGCCCCGCCCGAAGGAGCTGCCCTGCCCCCGGGCTGTGCCAGAGCCCCACCCGCAGGAGCTGCCCTGCCCCCGGGCTGTGCCAGAGCCCCGCCCCCAGGAGCTGCCCCGCCCCTGAGCTGAGCCAGAGCCCCGCCCGCAGGAGCTGCCCCGCCCCTGAGCTGAGCCAGAGCCCCGCCCGCAGGAGCTGCCCCGCCCCTGAGCTGAGCCAGAGCCCCGCCCCCAGGAGCTGCCCCGCCCCTGAGCTGAGCCAGAGCCCCGCCCCCAGGAGCTGCCCCGCCCCTGAGCCGAGCCAGAGCCCCGCCCCCAGGAGCTGCCCCGCCCCTGAGCTGAGCCAGAGCCCCGCCCCCAGGAGCTGCTCCGCCCCTGCTCTGTGCTGGAGCCCCGCCCCCAGGAGCTGCCCCGCCCCCGAGCTGAGCCAGAGCCCCGCCCCCAGGAGCTGCCCGGACCTGGGATGTGTCAGAGCCCCGCCCCCTGGAATTTCCCCATGTTGGGTCTCTGAGCTTTGTTCTCCTGCCGCCTTCTTCCCAGCACCCCCCTGCTCCCTTCCTGTGTCTGCAAACACCCCCTCTCCCCCGGGGCCGGCTGCAGTGCTCGCTGAGGCTGACTCCAGTGGCTGAAGTTCCCTCCATCTCTGCTTCACCTGGAGGGGGAGAGACAAAGAGAGGAGATGGTCCCAGGGTGTGAAACCAGAATCAGGTGGCAAGGAAAGAAGGACTGTTTGGAAAGGTGGGTTTTTTGTGGGGGGGGGTGAGCCAGAGGGATTCAGAAGAAGTTGGGCAGCAGAGGCTCAGGGAAATTGAGGGGAACCTCCTGGGTGTCTCAGTGTTGGCCAGGGTTTGTACAGCACCTTGCATAATATGGGGTCTGATCTCAGTCATGGTCTGTGCAGCACCTGGGAGCCCTGATGTCTGTTTCCTGATCACAGGCTCTGGGAATGGAGAGAGGGAAACCTCAGCACCTGAAGGTTAATGCAGCCCTGTGTGCAACCCCTGCTAGGGTGATCCGACAGCAAATGTGAAAAATTGGGATGGGGGTGGGGTTAATAGGCACCTATATAAGAAAAAGACCCAAAAATCGGGACATCTAGTCATGCTAGTCCCTGCTGTTCTCATAAGGGGTCGGCTTAGAGAGGGTTTGGCTACACTTACAGCTGTACAGCGCTGGGAGTTAAAGCTGTCTTCCTACAGCTGTTTAGGGAAAGCGCTGCAGTGTGGACACACTGACAGCTACCAGCACTGTGTCATGGCCACATTTGCAGCGCTGTTGGGAGTGGTGCTTTATTGGCAGCTATCCCAGCATTCAAGCGGCTGCAATGTGCTTTTCAAAAGAGGAGGGTGGGGTGGAGTGTGACACGGAGCGTGGGGGAGACAGAGCGAGTGGATTTTTGGAGCTGACACTGTGTCAGCTCCCTGCCTGGCAAGTTCAAGCCTCCTCCCCCACCCCTCTCTCATTCACTAAATGCAAATAGCCGCCTTTGTTTTTTTCCTCACAGACCAGATAAGCCGCTGATCCAAAACAGACCCCCCCCCCGTGCCCACCCGGCTGCTTCTCTCCTCAAGCAAACACCAGCTGTGGGTGTTCCAAAGGGATCCCCCTGCCTCTGCTCATTCACTGCAAACAGTAACTGTGTTTGGTTTTTAGATAAGCAGCTTCGGGAGCCTTGAGCTCACAACAAAACAAACAGAGGCATCACACCAAAACAAAGAGCGTTATCTCTACTTAAAAGCATTATGGGAAGGTTCCGGAGGTCAGTGACAGCGTAGTAAGATTAATCACTGTTTACACTGGCACCCCAGCGCTGCATCACCAGCTCTGTTCTCTTTATTCCTCTCGTCGAGGTGGAGCACATGCAGCACTGTAGCCAGGGAGATACAGCGCTGTATGTGCCTTGCCAGTGTGGACGGGGAGTAAGTTACAGCGCTGTAAAGCCACCACCTGCACTGTAACTCTCCAGTGTAGCCAAGGCCTGAGTTGTAGTAATAATAGCAGCCAAGAATCCGGTGGCACCTTCTAGACTAACAGACGTATTGGAGCATGAGCTGTCGTGGGTGAATACCCACTTCGTCAGATGCAACAATAGTCCCATATGGGCTAGTGGTCAGGATTCCTGGTTTTCACCCAGGTGGCCTGGGTTCAACTTCTGGTGTGGGAAGAGTGCAGAGCTTTTGCCCAGAGTGGAGGCAGGAAATGAAAGGAACAGGAAGGGATCCTGCCAGCAGTGGAGTTAGACAGTGTAGGGAGGGGACCCCAGAAGTGGGGGTGGGGCAGTGGTTTGGGGGGAGATGAGGGAAGGATCCCAGCAGTGCGGGAAGTTGACAACCTGGAGAGCACAGGCCTGGAATGGGGACCTGGAAGAGTGAATGTGTCCCTCTAAACCCATCAACTGCAGACTAGGCAGGCTTGGAAGAATTGCGTATTTGTTGGTAAATGTCAATTTCTGTGTAAACACACAACCCAATGGCAAAATATTTCCATCAATAATCATCAAAATTGACAGATGGGCAAAGTAAGAAACATGCTGCTTGAGAACTTATCATGTTGTAGGAGCAGCAGTGATCTGTATGCTCTGTCTAACCTGTATGCTCAAAAGGTCTGTTAAACTCCCCCAGCTTGTGTCCTTTCCTTCTTTGAATGCCTGTGAAGTGGCTTTCCCACTCTCCTTTGTACCTCCAGTGAATGCCCTTCACCCGGCCCATCTGGCCAGTGGTTCGCTGTGTTACATTCTATTGCACCTCAGGGAGACTGATCTTCATCGCACCGTCCATCGCTGCGCTGTGGGACACTTACCTTAAAGGATCCTGACATCTCCACTGCCAGGCCTGTCCTGGGAGCGTGAGTATGAGTGTGACACCCTCCCCCATCCCTTCTTTTGAGCTTAGCTATCAAGCTAATAAATGTGCTGCTTTCTGCCAAACTCTGGGGGGGAGGGGCATTATTAGTCCTCTCTAAGCTTACTAACTGACCCAATTTTGGGTAACACAAGCAACATTGTTTGATCTGTTATTGTACCAAAGGGGGAGATGGTTGTCTATAAAGGAGGGTGAAGACTAAATGCCTCTGATGAGAATGGGATTTGAACCCATGCAGGCAGAGCATAATGGGGTAGCAGTCCATCACCTTAACCACCCGGTCACCTCATCTGAGCTGTCAAAAAACGGACAGGAGGAGAAATCTAAGGCCGGCAGAGATAGGGACACTAAGGAGTTTTTAAATACTAAGCGTAAGCAGGGTCTGAATGAGCTCCCCTCTCTCACCTAGTGAGGAGCTGGGGAAAGACTTCAGGAACAGACCGTGTTTGCATAGACACACCTACTCTGCCTAGCTATGCAGCATGATGGGGCCGCTTCCCCAAAATGACCAGTTTGAGATGGTCTTGGGTTACAAATCACTTTAGGGTTGAGTGGAATGAAATGTTATTCTCCTTCCTGTATGAGTGAAGGGCAGCAGAACATACCTAGTCCGTCCTGATGGAGGGGTAGGTGAGTGAGGAATAGCTTTTATTGGACTGCAGAGAAGTGATTGAGGACGTCACCCTAAACCAGTGGTCCCCAAAATTTCACATTGTGCCCTCTTAGCCATGGCTGTGGCCCCTCGGAAGCCACGGTCAAGAACCGGGGCTGGGAGGAGTGGGGCTGTTGCTTGCTGGGGAGAGGGGTGCGGACAGGGGTAAAGGGGTCGACGCCGGGCTGGGAGCCAGAGTCTCAGGCTGAGGGTGGGGTTGGGGAAGAGCTGTGGCAGAGTGGTGCTCCCTCCCTGCCCTCTATGTGGGCTGGCTCAGGTCCTGAGGTGCCCCCAGGAATGTTCCTCTGTGTCCCCCTAGGAGTCACACCCCACATTATGGGGACCACTGAACCCTACTCGCTAAGCCGGGGCTAGTGATGCCAAACCCCCGGGAAAGGGAGAAGAAGTGTGGGGGCCCCAGCACCAGAACCATGCCCCTACCTTCTGTCTGTGGCTCTACCCCCTTCCACCCATGGCCCCATCCACTGTCACTTCTGTTCCACCCCTTCCCCCACCAGCCCCACCCTATCACTCCTTTACCCCTGCCCCGCTGTGGCCCTGAGACCAGAGAAGCTCTGTGCCCCTGCTGCAGCCCCCGGGCTGTAGCAGGGAGTGGGAGCTCCTCCAGCCCTGGGGCTGACATAGGGGAGACTTTTCCAGGGGGACCTAACTTGGCCAGAGCCCCTGATCATGGGCCCCACTGTCCCCTTGGCAGTGCAAGGTTTGGGGAGGCTGAGCCCCCTTGTCATAAACAGATAGCTAAGGGTTAATGTTCTTTTACCTATAAAGGGGTAACACCAGTAACCTAAAACACCTGACCAGAGGACCAATCAGGAAACAAGACTTTTTCAAATCTGGGTGGAGGGAAGTTTGTGTGTGAGTTCTTTGTTCTTTGTCTTGTGTCTGTGGCGTCTCGTCTATGAGAGTGATTTTTCTATCTCCTGCCTTTCTAATCTTCTGTTTCCAAGTTATAAGTACAAAGATAATAAGACAATAAGTTTATATTGTTTTTTTTTTGTATTTACATGTGTGTAGTTGCTGGAATGTTTAAATTGTATTCTTTTTGGATAAGGCTGTTTATTCATTTTTTTCTTTTAAGCAAATAACCCTGTATTTGTCACCTTAATACAGAGAGACCATTTTTATGTCCTTTTCTTTCTTTTTATATAAAGCTTTCTTTTTAAGACCTGTTGGATTTTTTCTTTAGTGGGGACTCCAGGGAATTGAGTCTGCAGCTCACCAGGGAATTGGTGGGAGGAAGAAGTCAGGGGGAAAATCTCGTTGTGTTAGATTTACTAGCCTGACTTTGCATACCCTCTGGGTAAGGGGGAAGAGAGATTAGCTATCTTGGTACTTCTATTTCCAGGACTGGAAACAGGGAGGGGGGAGTCCCTCTGTTTAGATTCACGGAGCTTGCTTCTGTATATCTCTCCAGGAACCCAGGGAGGGAACACGTGGAGGGGAGGAGGGGGAAGGGAAATGGTTTATTCCCCTTTGTTGTGAGACTCAAGGCATCTGAGTCTGGGGGTCCCCCAGGGAAGGTTTTGGGGAGACCACAGTGAGCCAGGCACTGTATAAATCCCTGGCTGGTGGCAGCTTTACCAGGTCCAAGCTGGTAACTAAGCTTGGAGGTTTTCATGCTAACACCCATATTTTGGACGCTAAGGTCCAAATCTGGGAAAAAATGTTATGAAACCCCTCCCCCCTGAGCCTCCATTACGAGCCGCCCAGGCTACCACTCCTCAGTGTGTGGCCAGTCTCTGTGTTTTCTGCTGCTCGTTCTGGGGAGCCTGGCCGGCCTTAGGGGTGATGCCCCCCGATAGCCGCCCAGGGCTCCAGGGGTCAAAGGGCACCGTGTGGCAGTGCAAAGGTGCTCACTGCTCTCCCCTGCCCCAATGCTCCTCCATGGGTCCATAGAGGTTTGAGGGGAGTAAGGAGCAACCCTATGTGCTCCATGCGTCCTGGTCACTTTTCCCACTTGGGCTGTGCTGTGAGAGGAGCATCAGAAGCTGCTGCTCTCTGCCCTCCCGCTATGCAGCCCGGCTGAGGAAAGTGACCTGGATGCAGGGAGCTCGGATGATCTCACTTCTTGCCCCCACATCCCACAGCCCCTAGGGGTGCCCAGATGAGCAGCGTTCCAGGGAGGAGGGGAGGGCAGCAATGCCAGCTGCTCCATGCACACAAGTCAGTCTCCCCATGTGGGTGCAGGAGGGGGTGCAAGGGTTTCTGTGATGCCTGTTCTATCAATATCGTCACTCAATACCAGGCACTCAAATTCACCAGTCTTAGTACTTAGACGTTTAGCGTTTGTATTTAAGCACTTCTAAAATGTGTCCCATTTTAGCTGTCTGCTATTACATGATGTAATTGAGGGAGACTCTTTCATTTCACTGTTTCTCATCAGAACCTACCTGTACATTATCATCTTCCATCCTCTCCACCTTACTAGGCTATAGAGAATCCCTGTGAATAGTTCCTCTCCTAACGGATGTCTCTGTCTGAACCCTGTGCTCCTCAGCGCCTGTCGGCTTTCCCCAACTCTGAGGCTGTGTCTACACCGCGCACCTTACCACGGTGCAGCTGTGCCACTCTAACCATGCCATTGTAAGGTGCGCTGTGTGGCCGTCCTTATCGCTGGGAGAGAGCTTCCCCGGCAACAAAGCCAAACTACCTCCAATGAGGGGCAGGAGCTTCGTCACCGGGAGCACAGCTCCACCTATGAAGCGCTGTTCACACTGCCGCTTTTCATGGCTCAAATTTTGGCATTCGGAGAGTGTTTTTTTCTCACCGCAGAGAGACAACATTTTTAGCAACAAAAGCCGAAATTAAAAAAAACTCCTCTGCAACCTATTTAATTTTACCTTTATACAACCTTTATACTGCCTCCAGTTCTGGTGTCCTCATTTGAAAAAGATGTTGTGAAATTGAAGCTAGGGCAGCAAAGAGCCACCAAATGTTCTGAGGGCTGGAGAAAAATGCCTTCCAGTGAGCTATTGAAAGAGCTCAACCTGTTTAGCTTATCAAAAGAAGATTGAAAGGTGATTTCATTGAAATGTTGAAGTGCCTTAATGGAGAGAAAAGATTGGGTATTTACGGGCTCTTGAATGGAGCAGAGAAAGGCATAACAAGACCCAATGGCTGGAAAGTGAAAAGAGACAAATTCATATTACAACTGAGGCACAATAGTCAACAGCGAGGATAATTCACCACAGGAGCAAGCTACCAAGGAAAGTGGTGGAGTCACCATCTCCTGATGTCATTTAATGAAGACTAGATGCCTTTCTGGAATGTGTTTGCCCCCAAAGTAGCTGTTATGTCATACAGATGGCCTGTGATATGCAGGTTAGATGCTCTAATGGTTTCTTCTGACCATGAAGTCGACTAATTTCTGAAAAACTGAGTGTAGCATTGGGAGCAGCGTCTGATGTTTTCCTGTCTAGCCGGCTTGCTGCCTAGAACGAACGCTCCTTGAGTGGGGTGATCCACAGAGAGTAGCTCAAACCTCCAAAGTGCCTGGCCAGGGGCAGGACATTAGCCCAGCAAGGGAGGGGTGTGGCAGTGACATCACAAAGGCCTTTTGCAGGACCTCAGACTATTGGTCAAAGGTAGTGGGGAGGTGGTGACCTCACAGAGAGATGCTGACATCAGCCAGGCAGGACAGGGGCGAGGGGCCAGGGAAACCTCGGAGACCTCTGTGTCTTTGCTTCAGCACGTTTCCTTCTCCAGGTCTCTCTTTGAGGACTGAGAGATTATTTGGGGTCATGGACGTGAGCGCCAGGAGGAACCTCTTTCGAGTTTTCTCCTTCCCTTGTAGTGATTTTACTAGAAAACAGCCGTCCCTGTTTAGAAGGTAAGAGCCTCCTGGAGGTTTGAAACCTGTTCAGTCTGATCTATCTGGTGACAAGTGAATTCTAGGCATAGAAAACACGAGCTTAAGGAGGCAGAATTTTATTGCGCACCTGGGATTTTGTCCCTAAGAATCGCTGGGGACATTAGGTTTTGTCCTTTTTGTTTCACCTCTTCCTCCATCCCTCCCTCCTCTTCTTCTCTTGCTTCTTTTGTCCTTTCTCCTGTTCCCTTCCCAACAACAGGACGGAGGTGTGTGTGTGTGTGTGTTGCAGGGAAGTCCTCTGCAGCTCCCACTATGGAAGGTCCACCCAAAATGTGGGACTGAAATAGTGCTCGGGCAGTGATCCCCACCGGTGACCTGGGCCATCCTTTGGGCTCTCTGGTGAGAACACAGTATTCAGGTCATTCAATGTCTGAAATTCAAGATCCGATGGTTTGTTTGAAAATCAGGGCTCTTCGGTCCTATTCCCAACACTGCCTCTGACGGGCTGTGTGACCTAAGACAAGTCAATTCTCCTTTCTCAGCCTTAGCTTCTCCCTCTTTCAAGTAGGGATAATAATGATCCGCTCTTACCTACCTCATGGTGGGTGAAGGATGCGGATCCATTTGGGAGTGTCACTAGAAGTAGTGCATAATATGAAGTTTCCCATCATGTTTACTCAGAGCAGATTATGACATAATAGATTAGCTGAAATAGTCTATTTATTTGTATTTTTTTATTTTGAAATTGTTAATAGTAGCAACGACTTAGCTCAGATTGAAGCATCTTATCTAATGGTTGAGATGTAAGTGTCTCCTCTTTGTGTGCGAGGAGACAATTTAACACACTCTGACAAAGAGGAGATGCTTTTGTTTTGCAACAAAATATTTTTGCAAAGATCTTTCATCCCACTTGTTATGATTTTGAGAAACAAACTGGTTTAGTCTAAATGGGATTTTCGGACAGAAACGGTTTGAATGAAATTTTCCCACCATCTCGATTCCTGGGCTCTGGGGTGTTTTCATCTGTTAGAACAGGAGTCAGAACTGGTTGCTTCTCTTTCTGGCTCTGCCATCGCCTTGTTGTGTAGGCCTTGGGTAGGTCACTTCCCTTCTCCCATCTGTCCAATCGGAACAGGAACAGTTCTCGAACTATGGGCAGTTTAGAGCCCAAGTGAGATAAGGGGTATTAAAGCCCTCTGTGAAGGAGAAAGGGGAGTTTCACAGTGTTTAGCACCAAGGAATTCTAAAGTTTGCTAAAATGTCTAGTCTGTGGAAACAAGAAATGGTCGGGGCCAAACTTATTAACCACTGCCTTTTTAAAGCCCATTCAAAGATGTGAGTCCCTATCTTTTAGGTACCTGTGGTTCTTTGCCAGCAGCAGAGAAGAGGTTCCTGCCTCCGTTTTTGCTCAGAAGCAATCGAGGGAAATGCAGTCCAGCTGCAATCAGTGTAATGTGGTTGCAGAGCTGGTTGAAAGCCAAGACTCCAGGAGCCCTTCTCCATGTTTAGCTGCCCAACGGGGAGGGTGAACCTAGTGGGTCTGGCAGGGATCAGTCCGGTGTCAGGTACTATTCTATATTTTCATGAATGATTTGGAAATGGAGTGGAGAGCATGCTCCTAAAGTTTACAACTGACACCAAGCACTTTGGAGCACAGGATTGAAATTCAAAACACCCTTAACAAATTGGAGACTTGGTCTTCTTGAGCCAAACTCCATGGTTAGGGCTCTCTCTCTCTACACTGGGCTGAAGTGAAACCCCAGAGCCAAGCACTCCTCCTGGGCAGTGAGCTCCGACCTTGATTGGTCAGATGCTGCTTAGCACTGTCAGAGCAGCTTTTGCTGGGGGATTCTCCCAGCACTTTCCAATAGCGGGAAAGTATGAAATCCCCATTTGACTGCTGGGGACAGAGCCCGAGAGTGGGGAGCAACTTGCCCAAAGTCCCCAGGAAAAGGAAAACAACCAGCAGAGGAACCAATAGGAAACCCAGCAATGGAACTCAGGAGTCCTGGGGGTGTGCTATGGTGACCAGATGTCCCAATTTTATAGGGACAGTCCGAATTTTGGGGTCTTTTTCTTATCTAGGATCCTATTACCCCCCATGCCGTCCCGATTTTTCACACTTGCTGTCTGGTCACCCTAGGGTGTGCACATGTGTGGGTCCCAGCTGCTCCCTGCCCCCCTCATTGAAGCAGATGTGCAGGGTTACTGCCCTGGGAAGTGCAGGGCACCAGTGGATGTGGGGTTGGCTGGAGGTAGGGTCTGGCTTCAGGCAGGGCAAGGGCTGCGGGGCTGGCTGGCTTCAGGCAGGGGGGTGCATCAGGGGTTGGCTGGAGATAGGGCAGGGAGGATGCGGCTGGTGCAGGCAAAGCAGAAGGTGCAGGGCTGGCTGGAGACAGAGGCTGACTGCCGGCAGGGCAGGGCAGGGGGTGCAGGGCTGGCTGCAGGCAGGGCGTGGGGCAGGGCCGGTGCAAGGAAGTTTCATGCCCTAGGCGAAACTTCCACCTTGCACCCTCCCCCCCACCACACCCCTGCCCTGAGGCGCCCCACCCGTGGCAGCTCCCCCCTCCACCCTGACGCTCCCCTCTTGTGGCAACTCTCCTACTCTGCCCTGCGGCACCCCCCTCGCCCGAGCTCACCCCTGCTCCGAGCACGAGCACCCTGAGCACGCCGTGGCCGCTTCACTTCTCCCACCTCCAAGGCTTGCGGCGCCTAAGCCTGCCAGGCAGTCAAGCACCCTCCTCTGAGCCACAGCAGCCCTGACAGTTGACAATAGAGGCACCTTAACCCCTGAGTTCCTTCAATGTGTCCCCCTCGGGGGTCCAGCTCCGATCACCAGATACTCGGGGTATGTCTATACCACCTGCCGAATCGGTGGGCAGCGATCGATCCAGCGGGGGTTGATATATCGCGTCTAGTGTAGATGCAATACATTGAGTGCTCTCCCCTCGCCTGCTGTACTCCAGCTCGGTGAGAGGCTCAGGCAGAGTCTACGGGGAGCTGCAGCAGTCAACTCACCGTGACTGTGACATTATAAGTATAATCTAATATCTCATTGAAAGGTGACAGGGCCAGAAAGAGTTAATTAACTCACCTCACCGACTGACCTGACCCGTGGGTGAACCTTAAAAACTGGTTAACAAGATATGTAAATGAACAGAGCTTTGAAATGCAAGTCTGCAGTGTTAGAGGTAGAAGGGGAGGTGTTTGCTCAGGTCTTGTGATGTCAGCAAACAAGTCTTGTCTATTGCTCTAGTTTTAATTCAAAGAGCAAAAAAAGAATATTAACATTTATGATGATACTTGATTGAAATAGTATTATTGTCTGTGTCTCTTTGAAGGTTGTGGTAGTCTGTATCTGAAGTGTTTGATGGATGTACTAATTGCCAGGATGTTTGGAAGAAGAGTTAAGCCTATTGTTTTCTCAGGCTGAAAGGCTGCTGGAAATGTTTAAGAACCTGGGACACGATCCTTCTTCATCTCAGATCTGCTTTGGGTTTCAAGAGGGGGAAACCTTAAGCCACAAGGATTGAGATCCCCAGTCATTGTCTGGAGCCACCCTGAATATGGACATTGGATTATAACCTATGGACTATTTCTAAAAGGACTTTTGGCAACTACAAGCTCATCTCTACTTTGTATCTGAACCTCAAAAATTGAATTCAAGTCTATATGTCTATTAATCTTTAACCAACACTCACTCTCTCTCTTTTCTTTTCTAATAAATTTTAGCTTAGTTAATAAGAATTGGCTATAGCATGTATTTTAGGTAAAATCTAAGTTATAATTGAACCTGGTTATGTGGCTGATCCTTTGGGATCGGAAGAATCTTTTCTTTTATATGATGAAGTAAGATTTTCAGGAATCATTATCATATCTAACAGGTGTGTCTGGACGGAGGCCTGAGGCTGGGTACTTTAAGGGAACTGCGTGGTTTAAACTTCTAAGTAACCAGTGAGATACTAGAGAAGCTGTTTTGTGCTGGCTTGGTAAATCTAAGTATTGAAATAACCAGCAGCGTTTGGGATTTGTCTGCCCTGTTTTGTTTGCAATTCACTCTGATT
>NC_066632.1:9062430-9139361 GCF_025201925.1 Gopherus flavomarginatus | reverse complement strand
AGGGCCCTACCCGTGGGGTCTCTAACACTTGCTCCAGGCACCCTGCCCGTAGGGCCCTTACCTTAGCTAAAGAGGCCCTACCCGTGGGGGTCCTTAGCCCTAGCTCCAGAGACCCCACCCCCTGGAAACCCAAACACTAGCTCCAGGGGCCCCACCCACGCGAACACTAACCCTAGCTCAAGGGCCAAGTCCCTGGGGCCCCAAATCCAATCTCCAAGGGCCTTAGCCATGCACCCGCTAACGCTAGCTACAGGGGCTCTACGCGTGGAACCACTAACCCAATTTCCAGGGGCCCTACCAATGGGGCCCCTGTCCCTAGCTCCAGTGTCCCAACCCGTGGGACCCCTAACCCTAGGTCCATGGGCTCTACTCCTGGGGCCCCTAACCGTAGCTCCAGGCACCCCACCGCTAGGACCCCTATCCCTAGGTCCAGGGCCCACCCCTAGGACCCCTAACCCTAGCACCATGAGCCCCAGTCCTGGGGCCCCTAACCCAAACTCTAGGGTCCTTTCCTGTGGGGCCCCTAACCCTAGCTCCAGAGGCCCTACCCATGCGACCACTAACCCTAGCTATAGGGGCCTTACCCCTGTGTCCCCTAACCCTAGCTCCAGATGCCATATGCATGGGCTCCTAACCCTAGCTCCAGGGGCCTGACCCCCAGTACCCCTAACCCTAGCTCCAAGGGCCCCATCCCTATGGCTTCTAACCCTAGCTCCAGGGGCCCAACCCATGGGGATCTAACCCTAGCTACAGAGTCCTTACCCGTGGGACCCCCAAACCTAGCTCCATTGGCCCTACCCATGGGGCTCCTATCCCTAGCTTCAGGGACCCCACCCGTTGGGCCCCTAACCCTAGCTCCAAAGGCCCTACTTTTGTGACCCCTATCCCTAGCTCCAGGGAGCATACCCCTTGGGCCCCCAGTCCTAGCTCCAGGAACCGTACTCGTGGGGCCCCTATCCCTAGTGTTAGGCCTGAATAAAGATATTGCAGACAAAACCAGGTATGCCAACCTGACCAAAGTCAGGCTAACAGAGGTTTTTGGATAATTCCTGAGTGGAAAACACTGAGAAGCAGCAGCATGTCTCACAAGCGCTGGGAAAAAGTGAGATAAGCGAGAAGCTGCATTCCTGGCATAGTACCAGATATGCTGTGTTAGGGCAGCTCCTTTGAAGAACTGATAAGAGCCCTAGTTTCCCAGCCTCCTTGTTTTCACTCCCTGGTTTTGTTCGTTGTTTGTTTTTAACTCCCCTACATTTCTAACTTTAGGTATGTATGTATACTAAAGGTGTCTAGTTTCTAGTTGTTAAAAGAAGGGAGTGGGTTGCTCCAGTGAATAATTTATGACGCGACAGAACTGTCTATATAGGCTCATACTAAGATTTAAAGAGCGGGCTGGTTCTCTCGGGAGACGAGCTGCTCTATATTGATGCGTGCACTTGTCAATAAAGAGCTTTTGATCGGACCTTGCTGGTGTTGCCTGTCTCTCTCGCGGTCAGACAACTAACTTTGCCATCTGGGGGTTAGAGTCCCTGACACTAGCTCCAGGGGCTCTATCCCTGGGGCCCCTGACCCTATCTCCAGGGGCCCTACCCGTGGGGACCCTAACCCTAGCTCTATGGGACCTCCCCATGGGGCCCCTAGCCTTAGCTCCATGGGCCCTAACCGTGGGGACCTTAACCCTAGCTCCAGGAGCCCCATCTTTGGGGCTCCTAAATCTAGCTCCTGGGCTCCTGCCCGTGGGGCACCTAACCCTAGCTCCAGAGGCCCTTCCCTTAGGATCCCTAACCCAAGCTCCAGGGGCCCTATCCGTGGGGCCCCTAACCCTAGCTCCTGAGGTCCTACCTGTGGGAGCTCTAACCTTAGCTCCTGGCTTAGTGCCCATTTGACCCATAATCCTAGCTCCAGAGGACCTACCCGTGGGACCCCTAATCTTAGCTCCAGGGGCCTTACCCCTGGGGTGCCTAACCCTACCTTCAGGGGCCCTACCCGTGGGGCCTCTAACCCTAGTTCCAGGGGCCCCACTCCTGGAACCTCTATCCCTAGCTCCATGGGCCTCATCTCTGGGGCTCCAAACCCTAGCTGCATGGGCCCTACCCCTGGGTCCCCTAACTCTAGCTTCAGGGGCCCTACCAGTGGGACCCCTAACCCTAGTTCCATGGGTCCCACCCCTTGGACCCCTAACCCTTGCTCCAGAGGCCCCATTTGTGGGGATCCAAAGCCCTTCTCAAGGTGCCCTGCCCATGGGGCCGCTAACCCTAGCTCCAGGGGCCCCATCCCTAGACACTCGAACACTAGCTCCAGGCACCCCACCCCTGGGACCCCCAACCCTTGCTCCTGTGGCCCCGTCCCTGGGGCTCCTTGCCCTAGCTCCAGGGTCCCTACATGTGGGAACCCTAACCCTAGCTCCAACGGCCCTTCCTGTGGGGCCTCTAACCCTAGCTCCAAGGTCTCTTCTCGTGGGACCCTTAACCCTATCTGCAGGCCCTGTACCCCTGGGTCCCTTAACCCTAGCTTCTGAGGCCCTACCCATGGGGCCCTTTACCCTAGGTCAAGGTGCCCTATGCATGGGTCCCCCAACCCTAGCTCAAGAGGCCCTATCTCTGGGGCCCCTAAACCTAGCTCCAGGGGCCCTGCCCGTTGGACCCCCTTGCCTAGCTCCAGGGTCCCTTGAAACACTTTGGAAAATATGTTTGACTGTTCAGGCATTGGGAGCTCAGCTAAGAATGCAAATGCTTTTCAAAGACTGCGGGGACTGTGGGATCGCTGGAGTCCTCAGTCTCCCCTCCCTCCCTCCATGAACATCCACTTGATTCTTTGGCTTTCCGTTACGCTTGTCACGCAGCACTGTGCTGAGTCCCGGCTGTGGACTCTGTCTATCATAGCCTGGAGATTTTTTCAAATGCTTTGTCATTTCGTCTTCTGTAACGGAGCTCTGATAGAACAGATTTGTCTCTCCATACAGCGATCAGATCCAGTACCTCCCAGACGGTCCACGCTGGAGCTCGTTTTGGGTTTGGGACTGCATCGCCACCTGTGCTGCTCAGAGCTCCATGCTGGGCAAACAGGAAATGAAATTCAAAATTCGCGGGGCTTTTCCTGTTTACCTGGCCAGTGCATCCGAGTTCAGATTGCTTTCCAGAGCGGTCACAAGGGTGCACTGTGGGATACCGCCCGGAGACCAATACTATTGAATTGCCACCACACTAACCTTAATCCAACATGGCAACACCGATTTCCACGCTACTCCCCTCGTCGGGGAGGAGTACAGATATCAGTATTAAGAACCCTTTATACCGATATAAAGGTCTTCATTGTGTGGACGGGTGCAGGGTTAATTCGTTTTAATGCTGCTAAATTCGGTTTAAATGCGTAGTGTAGACGAGGCCTAAGAAAGCGGCTGTTTGACCTACAAACAACGACAAAGTAAAACCTGCAAGAGCAGCCTTTCAGTTCAGAGGCCTGATAATAAGATGTTACTAATAACTGATGAAAGAGTTACAAACGACTCAAAACCATACTCAGAACAAACCAAATGGGAACACAGACAACACCATTTTTCTTCGCTGCTCTTCAACCACGATATTCTCCCCATGGGGAGGTCCACCGCTCCTGGGGGTTCAGTGCCACAGTAACAGGGTGATGTGTGCAAGGGATGGAGGAAGCTGCTATTCCATCTCCCTAGTCCAAAAATCAGTTTAATAGCTAGTCCTGAGATAGAGGAAGTATCAGTTATTAAAGTCATAAGAACTAATTTAACATTGTGATTCCAGCCAATGTTAAAATGATCTAACATTCAGGTTAATAGAAACATTTCTAGTCCTCTGCATAGAACGCTCAAATGATGCAAAAATAGCAAGTTTGCTTTAAAAAGTCATTAAAGGGGTGTCATCCAGAATCTGACACTTGGTGAAACGTAAGTCTAGAACACACAACCAGTTTGGGGATTGTGCTCTGCTTCTTAACAATCTGCCCTGAGGTTGCCACTCACAGTCACAAGCTACTCCAGATGGCTGGGGCCCTCTCATGGATCAGTAACTGGTTAGCAGCTTGGAAAGAAAGAGTAGGACTAAATAGTCTTTTTTGCAGTGGAAAGGGGTAAATAAAAGGCTTCCAAAGTATGAGACGAGGCTACAGACATTAGGGCTGGTCAGTTTAGACAAGACCGTAGAGCACCAGTTCTCAATCAGGTGTCTGCCAAAAGAAACCAGGCTTGACCCACATCCCCAAGCCACCAAGCCTACCTGCCTGCATTGAAGGGGGAGAGAAAGGGCACAACAAAAAATTGCAGCATCAATGCAGAAGAGAGAACTCTTCCTCTGCCATTATCAGTAAGGGTTGCCTCACAGCCACTGACTCCCTGAACAGAAATAGCAAAAGTCCAACCACAATTCTACTTCCTTTCCACTACAAGAGACAATGGGTGGGAGCTGCTCTCTTGAGACTGTCCTGCTGCTGCCCAGGCACATGGTAGACAGAGCTGGGCCCGCAAGCCGATGGTTTTGATAGCTTGAAGGCCCAGAGGGAAAAGAGACAAGCGCTCGTGTATCAGAGAATTGCTTTGATCCATTGACCTCTGGGTTATGGGCCCAGCACGCGTCCGCTGCACCACTCTGCTGGCTCTTTACTCCCCCTGCCACCCAGCCACCTCTATCTGGATTAGTGCCTTACGAGCTCTCACGCTGGCAGGCATATGCGCCGGCTGCTAGGCAGCTGCCCTGGTCACAGGCTTTTACAGCTTCTACAGGGTAAAAAGGATCTATTTGGGGTTTGGACCCCGTTGGGAACTGGGTAGCTGAGTGACGGAGACGGGAGTACTGCTTAAACTGTTTTCAATTAAGCCTTCAGCTCGTGGGGGATGAGGTTCAGCCTTTGATCCCTGTCTGCAGCAGGCAAGCGCCTCTGGCTCAATCGGCCCCCACTCTGCCCCCACTGTATTAGCAGACTAAAACCTGGAGCAAAGGCACACGCCTTGCAACGGAACAGGAGCCGGGATCTCGAACAAATGTCAACATTTTAGTAAGATGACGTTCAAAGAAGAAAAAGGTGTACAGTACAGCATTTAGGTGTAGAAGTTTCTGGTGATCAGGGAACAATGTACAGATTACCCAGGGGGTGCGAAGTTCGGTTTAAGATCGGGTGGCGTAAGGAATACAGAATCTGCAATAGCCATGACTGGGGGTAAAAAGTTAACGTACAGACACTGAGTTAGGAGGGTATGTTGTCCATGTGAGGGCTACGTTCAGGTGTGAAGTTTAAGAAGCGGGTACGACAATGAGAATGGATTCACCCGCATTTGGTGAGTTTTAACATTCAGTGTTTTTTAATCTTTGCCACAATCTAGTTAAAGCAGGGTCGGTATGAACTCTGCCCTGCCATCTGTTGGTGATCTGTTGTAAAGGCCTTTTGGTGCTGATGTCATTTGCATGGTTACACCCACCCCAGATTGCATGAGGGGAGTGCTTGTCCAAACGGTCATTTCAGCTGCTGTAGAATCCCCCATCTCTTTGTTATTGGGGCAGGAGTAATGAAGTGTATTTTCCTGTTTAGTTTGGATCAAGGAGAGAGTAACTATACCTGGCATTTGAGGCCTGAGAGCTTGCCCCTCGCCTGGAAAGGACTCATCATTAAGGGGTATGGGTTCCAAACCCCCCCCTCTCCCCAAGTGTGTGGGAAGTAGGAATAGATGTTTGTTCTTGGTCTGATTGATTTTGTGTCTGGTGTCTAAAGACAGAGGTATTTTTGAATATCTTTAGAATTGTTGTTAGTACTGAAGTTTTTCTTCTTAAAGTTATGCTACTAGATTTCTTCTACAGTATATTTTGGTGCTGAAAGGTAAAAGGTTGCTTTGTGTGTGCTGTCATGGAGTGAAGTAACAAAGGTTGGTTGCAGAGAGGGTGCATGTGCCACAAAAGTTGTGCCTGTCCCACCCCAGCTGTGGTCCCAGAGTCCAGAATTTGCATAAACTCACCCTCTTACCTGTGACGAACAAGCTTGCCCTGCTAACTCTTCCAGCAAAACAGGCCAAAGAAAGTGTATGCAAGCCCTGTACTGCAGCCCCAGTACTATTTTCGGTACCTTCCCACAGATCTTTCACTCCACACTAGTCCAGTTCCTTGCTGTTGCTTGTCCAACCACTGCATGCATGTGCTAGACTGGACCCTGAGCTGATTCCTGACTGTTGTGCTCCATACAGCCTGGCCTGTCTGTGTCTCTGTGGTGCAATGGGTCAGCACGTTTGGCTCTTAACTGAAAGGATGGTGGTTCAAGTCCACCCAGGGACAGTGATAAGCCTGTGCTACTTCCTTGCTTTCCTGCGGGCAGGGCCGGCTTTAGGCCAATTCAACCAATTTCCCTGAATCGGGCCCCGCACCCAAGCCCTGCTGGTGCACTGTACTAGGGTGGCCCAGCTTCCCCAGGGGCCAATTTAAAGGGCCTGGGGCTCCCAGCAGGGACTGGAGCCTCAGGCTGTTTAAATTGCCACCAGAGCCCCACTGCTGGAGACTTGGGGGCTATTTAAAAAGTCTGGGGCTCCCCTTGCTTCTACTGCCCCGGCCCTTTAAACAGGCCCCGGAGCCCCGCCACTTCCCCAGAGCTCCCGCGGCTATTCAAAGGGCTGGGACGGTGGAAGCAGGGGAGCCCCAGGCCCTTTAAATAGCCCCCGAGCCCTGGGCTGCTGCTGCTACCTTGGTGGAGGAGGGGGCACTTACCCTACAGGGTAGGCTGTACCCCCTGTACCCGCACCCCTGCCCTCAGCCAGCCCCTGCTGCACCCCCTGCCCTGCCTGCACCAGCCCCGTACCCCGTGCCCTGTCTCCAGTCAACGCTTGCCGCACTCCCCTGCCTTAAGACAGCCAGTCCCACACTCCTCTGCCTCCAGGCCTGCCAACACCTGCGCACTCCCCTGAGGCCCTGCCTGAAGCCAACCAGCCCACTCCACCCCACATCCCCCTGCCTGCTGCCAGCACCTGTCAGCAGCCAGTCCCACACACCCTGCCCTGCCTGCAGCCAGCCCATTTGCAGCCAGTCCTGCACCCCCTGTCCTGTCTGCAGCCAGCCCCGCACGCCTTGCCTCCAGCCAGCCCCATGTCCACTGGTGCCCTGCAGTTCCCAGGGCAGTAACCCTGCACACACGCTGCAATGAGAGGGGCAGTGAACAGCTGTGACCAACACATGTGCACACCTTAGGGTGACCAGACAGCAACTGTGAAAAATTGGAACAGGGTGGAGGGTAATAGGATCCTATATAAGCAAAAGACCCCCCAAATCGGGACTGTCCCTATACAATTGGGACATCTGGTCACCCTAGCACACCCCCAGGGAGTGGCGGGGACCCACACATGTGAAACGGAGCTCATTTCTAGTTCAGGCCCATCTTTGGAAACCGTCCCAGTAACAGTCTCTCTCTTACACGTATCAAGTTTGCGGACAACACCAAGCTGGGAGGGGTTGTAAGTGCTTTGGAGGATTGGATTAAAATTCAAAATGATCTGGACAAACGGGAGAAATGATCTGAAGTAAATAGGATCAAATTCAGTAGAGACAAGTGCAAAGTACTCCACTTTGGAAGGAACAATCAGAGGCCAGAGAAGAGCAGAAACAAAGGAGTCACTTTGGGGGATTCTCCCTGTCATTGTCCCCAAGGCAGCTGTCTCAGGTTTACAAAGGTGTTTCATGTTCCAGTCTTTATACAGTCTCTCCTGGGAGTGTCCCTTTCATGGACTGGGCCTAGTTTTAGTTTTTGGTAGTTAACAATCTTGGTTTATTGTTCATCTAACCAGTATGTGTGGATTGAAGTGTGTTGGAAACTCTGTTTGGGATAACAAGCTGGTGCATGTCATTTACCGCTCATGAAATGACAGACTTCATATGAGCTTGAGTCGTTTAGTAGCGTGCTGGAAAGTGCAAGATGCACATTTCTGGGGGAAAGTTGGGCACTTGAGAATTTGCTGGTTTTCTCCTGAGGTGTAATTCATGAGTGGCTGTCTAACAGCACTCAATACTGTGTAGCTGGGAGTGAGTTACATGCTGGAGACTGTGTGTTAATTGGCCAAGAGGGGCTGTACTCGCAAGAAAACAGTGGAAAAGGCACCCCATGCAGGAGGACTGAGGGAACAGCTATTTAACAGTCCAGATTGTACTCTGGGTAACGTCACAGACACTCATTATGACAGAGCCTCTTACAACACAGAGAAAGTAAATCCATGTCCCAGAAATCGAAGACTCCAGACAGAGGGCAAGTGTCCCTGGCACTGCTTCTTGCTGACAGAGAGGTTCAGAGACAGTGCGAGAATTCTGGGAAAGCTGGGAACAGGAAGCATGGGCTGGCGGGGTTCGGTGGAGAAAGGGAACAGGAAGGGCAGGGATATTACTGAATCCAGGATCTCAGCAGTACTAGATGACAGGATAGCACATAGTGCAGTCCATTGGAAAACACAATCCCAACTATACATACAAAATGATGGGGTCTAAATTAGTTGTTTCCACTCAAGAGATGGATCTTGGAGTCACTGTGGATAGTTCTCTGAAAACATCCACTCAATGTGCAGCAGCAGAGAAAAAAAGTGAACAATGTAGGAAATAATTAAGAAAGTGATAGATATGACAGAATATCTCATAGATCATATTTGTAAAAACAGCAAATAAATCCATGATACACCCACACCTTGAATACTGCATGCAACTGTCACCCCATCTCAAAAATAGATATATTGGAATTGGAAAAGGTTCAGAAAAGGGCAACAAAAATGATTAGGGGTATGGGACAGTTATGCCAGACCTAACCCCCAGTTTCACTTGAGCAAACAGGAGATATTTGACACTGTGCAATACGGCTCATGTGCTCTGTTCCCAAAGTGTTCTGCAGCAGAGGAGGGTCTCTGGTATTATGTGTGTCACTGGCCTATTGGGGTGATGCTGAAACAGGACAGGGTACAGATGGCATTGTGGGGGTGGCGTGAACCTTCACTCTTCATTTCCCCTTCCAAGAACAGAAGGGAAAGGAACCCTTACCCAGCGAGGTCACAGTCTCATAGTTCTCCTGCATGACATCCCAGTAGAGGGCTCTCTGAGTGGGGTCCAGCGGAGCCCACTCTTCCCTGGTGAAATACATAGCCATCTCCTTGAAGGTCACCGGCCCCTGAAAGAGTAAGAGTCCAACACTAAGGATTTGCTGCCCCACTCACAGCCCCACTATTTGTGGCAGAGAAGAGTGAATCAAATGGAAGCTCTGGGTGGATCATAGTCAGGAGAGTCCCACTTCGACTTCGCTCAGAGTATCCAGCAAATGCCAGGGTGAGGGGATGAAGAGAGAGCCCCTTATCTCTCCCAGCATATCCATCACCCCCCTACTAGCCACTGACTGATACAGGAGATGGAGCCCCAAGCAGGGTCCAGGGAGAGCTCGCTGGTAGGATGCCCAACACCCTCCTCATTGTGAGGAGCGGGATGTGAAGGGAGAGGCAGCTCCAATAAGCCTGACTCATGGGTGTCCCCTTTATATCTCACAGCAGCTGATGGTTATTTAATGAGGTCAGGCTCCAGCACTAGGAGTCTGGTCAGTTTGACTAGCTCCATGGAGGTGGGTTATTTTCTCTCTTCACAAATTAGGGCATTTCCACCTCCAAACCTCCTGGGTCTGTTCCTAGAATCTAAGCCACTTAGTAAATAACTCCCAGCAGGTCTGCCACACCCTGGCCTTCTCCTTTTCCCACGCTGTGAATTTCCTGCCCCGCTCCAACCTCCAAACCAGACTCTGCAAACCTTCCCACCTCTGGTGTATTTGCTCTCCCTTTCCTCCAGCAGGAACCCACCAGCAACCCCCCGATAATCTCTACCTGGACTGACTCCACTGCAGCCATTTCTCTTCCCTGTCCCACGCCAGGCTGGGATGAGCTGGAGCAAAACATTCTGCAGCCTGTCTGGGGGAGAAGGGCAGTTGTGGGCGTTTCAGAACCGGTTTTAGTTAATTTCACATCACAATTCCCCCAGGCCCTTTCCCTGCAGACAGACACCCTAGATTCTGTCATGCTGGGAAATGCTCAGTCTGTTTATTACAATTTAGACCTGGCCCCTCCTGCCAGGCTAAGTCCACAGACACATTTTTCACCTCCCTTCTCTCTTCCCTCACCCCTTCTCTGAACACAAGGCTAGATAAGAGCAGAACCAAAGGAGTCACTGTGGGGGATTCCCTCAGACACTGACCCCACGGCAGCCACACCCCAGCAGGGGGAATATGGAGTCAGGAACTGGCTTTTGCTCTGTCTGATCCTTGTTTTGTTCACTGGAAAGTGGTTCTGCCCCAGGATGCAGCAATACATGTGTCTGGGTGGACTAGAGAGCTGGAAATCTCTCCCCCACATTCATTTCTCCCACTGCCCCTTTCAGTCTCTCCTTCCCCTGTCCTCTCTCCCTGCCCCTCTGGCTGGAACAGTCCCATTCCTGGGGGCTTTGCTCTCCCATGGCTGGATTTCCTCCTGGCAACCGCTAATGGGAGGAGAAATGAGGTGGTGTTGTTTGTGCAGAGTCACTTTCTTGCCAGACCCTAGGACATTCCCTGAGGTCTTTCAGTTACCTGGAGACTCTGGCTCAGAATTTAGTAGTAACAGGGCCCAGGACTGCCCTAGGGGGCTAGGACCAGCTGCAGAAAGTCATCCCCTGGGCCGGGCAGAGAAGAAGCTTTAATTAAGGTCACTTCCCAGCACAGAGCCCCACTGGGGGAGCAGCAGCTGCCAAGCCTGGTCTCCCAGATCACAATGGAGGCTGCAGCATCTGACCCAGGAAGTTGAACCCCAATATCCTGAGCAGAGAGGGACAGAGTGTTTGAGCAGCTTCCCTCCTTTAGCTCTCTGGGGAGAGCAGCTAATGGGAGCCCCTCCTCACAGGGAGAATGGCTGATCTCATTTGACCCACTGTCCATCTGGAATCACTCCTTGTCTTTCCATAGAGTGACTCTGGATTAACAACGGTCTCAATGACACCGGATTTCAGAAAGAATGAGTTCAGAACGCTGTGGAAAAGACCATCGTGTGGCAGTGCTGACTCCCTTCCCACCTCCCTCACCCTCGCAGATCTAGGACAAGGACTGGGGGCAAAAATTTTCCAAACGGAACCGAAAGTTCCTGCAGTTTTCAAAAGAGGAGAAAAGTAAATTCTGTGATTTCACACTAACAGTGTTTGCTAAGTGAACAGGAAGTTATCACAGTGACAGGGCACGTGACTGGGGAATGGACTTGGTGACCTGGTGACTAGGAGCCAGGACTCTGGTACAAGTTGACCAGAGAGAAGGATCATGTTTAGCAGCAGCCCCCAGACACCCGCTAATACCCAGAGCCAAGACCCCCCAGCCAAGGGCCCCAGACACCCTTCAGCCAGGATCCCAACACATACTCCCTGGGACGCAGCCCCCAGAGTCCCTGGCCAGGGACCCCAGATACCCCTCAAAGCCCCACCGGCCAGAGAACCCCCACCACACCATGATTGCCAGGTTGGGAATCCCAAAGGGTTCCCCCACCAAGAGCCCCCAGCAGCCAGGGACCCCCTCAAGGGACCCCCCCCCCACTGGGAACTCAGTCCCTCACTGCCTGCCTAGGAACTTCCCCACCCTCCAGAACGATCTACCCTGACATTTGCCTGGGACCCCCTCCTCTGCCCAGTGTGACCCCCTGATGCTTTACAGTGCGACTTATCACTCTGCTTCCCTGGCATGCCCTCACCTAGTGCCAGGGATCCCCTCCCCCAGCTCTGTGCACTGGGGATGGCAACAAAACCAGGAACCAGCAGGGGAAGCACAGACAGAGCACCTGGCACAGAACCAGGCTCCCTCTAACCCTCTGTCCCGCCTCCCCGAGAGACACCCACCCCCACTGTTCTGCAGCCACCAGGCCCCCAGCGATACCCACCTCCAGGACCCATAGCCTCGGGGATGGTCACATCAGAACCACCACCCTCGAAAACCCCAAACCTCCACAACCCACCAACCTGACTAGGGTACCCCCTGCCCAGCCACCTAGAGGCCTCTCCCTACCACAATGCCCCTTCAGCTGCAATCTCCCCACACAGACACCTTCCCTGCCCCTGCAAGTGTTACCTCACAGAGTGTGAGAAGTGGCTAGAAAGTTAACACCACCTCCTGCTGGCCAGTCACACAGGCAGAGGGAGCCTGGGGAGTGCTTCTTTAACAGGAGAATGGAAGGCCTGGAGGGCAAGAAAGGTCCACGGGCTGTCACTAGCAAATAATGGCCACCATGGATCCACCCCAGAGACGGCTGCATCTTAGCACATTGGGAAACAACCCATCATATTCAATTAGAAATAAAACAACTAGAGAGAAGTGGGGCAAATGTTTGGGGTATTTTATATCAATCTTTGAGACACGCAGAGAGAACCCTGTCACAAACGACATTTGATAACATGAGAGAAAACCACCAAGATCGGAGGGGATTTGATGTTGCTATTAAATAACTAGTGGAAAAGGGGGACTGTTGGACTGGATTTTATATGACTGTCCAATACATAAACAGAATGTGATGGTCCCCCCCGGCCACGGGGCAACCATTCACGTGAGCAGCTCAGAGCCCTTTGAGGAGCTGATTTAAGGGCGGGGGGGAGCTGGAAGGCTCCCTGAACAATGGAAGGGGGCCGCAGGGGGATTGGGAAATGGGATCTGGGCAGTCTCCATGGGGGATGTGCTCCTCCCTTCCTTTCCCTGCCCTGGCAGAGAACGGGAACCTCATCCCATCCCACTCCAGTGGGAGCCATGTTCTGGGGAATGACCCAGGGCAACAATTTCCCACCCAAACAAGAATAAATCGCTGCAGATAAAATGGGTGGGAAAATCCACCCCCCATCGGAGATATTTTAAATTGACATTTGAGAAGTATGGAGAGAAAAAGGGAAAAACAGAAGCAATTAGAGAGCTGATCATTGGGGGGGGGAGGAGAATCTCCCTGGATTTTATTGCCACGTGTGATAATGAGAGAAAAGGGGAAATCTGGAGAGAATGTGTGTGTGGGAGGAAGTGGCAAAAACAGGGACAGCATACAGTTAACTCACCTCCCTCCCACCCCGGGAATGTCCTGGCTGCACAGAGACAGATCTACCCCCAGTGACCTCCCCCCCCCTGCAACTCCGGCTTCTCCTCCCCCCCCGACACCTCCGCCCTCACACCAAAGGGGGGGGCTCTGCCAGCGCCTCCCCCTGAGCTCAACTCCTGCTCCTCCCCCCAGCCCGGACTGTGCCCTTTAGCCCCCCACGAACCCTGCCTCCAGCTGCCTGATCCCCCCCGACCATCAATTTCCTACTTTGCGCCCGCCCCCCCCACGCTCCCTGTTACTCCCCCGCCCCACTCCAGCCCCGACCCCAGCGCCCGGCGGAACGTTAGGGCTGGTCCGGGCAGGGGGAAGCGTAGCGGCTTCAGCGGCTGTTACTGGGCATGCGCAGTGCCCGGGAATAGCACATTGCTATGGGGAGCGATTTAATACACCGCCCCCCCCCGCCGGGCCCGGTGTCCGCCCCCCCCCACATGACGGCCAGGCCCCGGCCCCCCCATCCCAGCGGGGCGGGCGGGCGGATCCTGCTGCAGCTCCACTGGGGCCGAGGCGGCTCCAAGGCTTCTCCCAGGCTCCCTGGGGCAGACTCACTATCCCGCCCCCCAGCGCCTCTCATTCCCCGGGGGCTCCCGGTCACAATGTCCCACCGCCCTTCCCCCGCCTCCAGCTCCGGCTTCTCCCCTACCGCCCCCACCAGCCACACCAAGGGGAACCCCCGGGCCCCAGTCTCTGTCCCCACCTGGATCCCAGCGGGGCCTGGGGCAGATCCTGGCTGCAGCTGAGAACAGCGGCTCCGCTCCGGCTCGGGTAGCACCAGCGCTGCTGGCAGCACGTGGAGAACCAGGGAGCAGGTGCTCAGCCCGGACCCCGTGTCACAATGTGCCAGAGCCCCGCCCCCAGGATTTGCTCCGCCCCCGCTCTGTGCTGGAGCACCGCCCCCAGGAGCTGCCCCGCCCCCGAGCTGAGCCAGAGCCACGCCCCCAGGAGCTGCCCGCACCTGGGATGTGTCAGAGCCCCGGCCCCTGGAATTTCCCCATGTTGGGTCTCTGAGCTTTGTTCTCCTGCCGCCTTCTTCCCAGCACCCCCTGCTCCCTTCCTGTGTCTGCAAACATCCCCCCTCCCCCGGGCCGGCTGCAGTGCTCGCTGAGGCTGACTCCAGTGGCTGAAGTTGCCTCCATCTCTGCTTCACCTGGAGGGGGCGAGACAAAAAGAGGAGATGGTCCCAGGGTGTGAAACCAGAATCAGGGGGCAAGGAAAGAAGGACTGTTTGAAAAGGTGGGTTTTTTGTGGGGGGGAGGTGAGCCAGAGGGATTCAGAAGAAATTGGGCAGCAGAGGCTCAGGGAAATTGAGGGGAACCTCCTGGGTGTCTCAGTGTTCGCCAGGGTTTGTACAGCACCTTGCATAATATGGGGTCTGATCTCAGTCATGGTCTGTGCAGCACCTGGGATCCCTGATGTCTGTTTCCTGATCACAGGCTCTGGGAATGGAGAGAGGGAAACCTCAGCACCTGAAGGTTAATGCAGCCCTGTGAGCAACCCCTGCTAGGGTGATCCGACAGCAAATGTGAAAAATTGGGATGGGGGTGGGGTTAATAGGCACCTATATAAGAAAAAGACCCAAAAATCGGGACATCTAGTCATGCTAGTCCCTGCTGTTCTCATAAGGAGTCGGCTTAGAGAGGGTTTGGCTACACTTGCAGCTGTACAGCGTTGGGAGTTAAAGCTGTCTTCCTACAGCTGTTTAGGGAAAGCGCTGCAGTGTGGACACACTGACAGCTACCAGCACTCTGTCATGGCCACATTTGCAGCGCTGTTGGGAGTGGTGCAGTATGGACAGCTATCCCAGCATTCAAGTGGCTGCAATGTGCTTTTCAAAAGAGGAGGGTGGGGTGGAGTGTGACACGGAGCGTCAGGGAGACAGAGCGAGTGGATTTTTGGAGCTGACACTGTGTCAGCTCCCTGCCTAGCAAGTTCAAGCCTCCTCCCCCACCCCTCTCTCATTCACTAAATGCAAATAGCCGCCTTTGTTTTTTTCCTCACAGACCAGATAAGCCGCTGATCCAAAACAGACCCACCCCCCGTGCCCACCCGGCTGCTTCTCTCCTCAAGCAAACACCAGCTGTGGGTGTTCCAAAGGGATCCCCCTGCCTCTGCTCATTCACTGCAAACAGTAACTGTGTTTGGTTTTTAGATAAGCAGCTCCGGGAGCCTTGAGCTCACAACAAAACAAACAGAGGCATCACACCAAAACAAAGAGCGTTATCTCTACATAAAAGTATTATGGGAAGGTTCCGGAGGTCAGTGACAACAGAGTAAGATTAATCACTGTTTACACTGGCACCCCAGCGCTGCATCACCAGCTCTGTTCTCTTTATTCCTCTCGTCGAGGTGGAGCACATGCAGCACTGTAGCCAGGGAGATACAGCGCTGTATGTGCCTTGCCAGTGTGGACGGGGAGTAAGTTACAGCGCTGTAAAGCCACCACCTGCACTGTAACTCTCCAGTGTAGCCAAGGCCTGAGTTGTAGTAATAATAGCAGCCAAGAATCCGGTGGCACCTTATAGACTAACAGACGTACTGGAGCATGAGCTGTCGTGGGTGAATACCCACTTCATCAGATGCAACAATAGTCCCATATGGGCTAGTGGTCAGGATTCCTGGTTTTCACCCAGGTGGCCTGGGTTCAACTTCTGGTGTGGGACGAGTGCAGAGCTTTTGCCCAGAGTGGAGGCAGGAAATGAAAGGAACAGGAAGGGATCCTGCCAGCAGTGGAGTTAGACAGTGTAGGGAGGGGACCCCAGAAGTGGGGGTGGGGCAGTAGTTTGGGGGGAGATGAGGGAAGGATCCCAGCAGTGCGAGAAGTTGACAACCTGGAGAGCACAGGCCTGGAATGGGGACCTGGAAGAGTGAATGTGTCCCTCTAAACCCATCAACTGCAGACTAGGCAGGCTTGGAAGAATTGCGTATTTGTTGGTAAATGTCAATTTCTGTGTAAACACACAACCCAATGGCAAAATATTTCCATCAATAATCATCAAAATTGACAGATGGGCAAAGTAAGAAACATGCTACTTGAGAACTTATCATGTTGTAGGAGCAGCAGTGATCTGTATGCTCTGTATAACCTGTATGCTCAAAAGGTCTGTTAAACTCCCCCAGCTTGTGTCCTTTCCCTCTTTGAATGCCTGTGAAGTGGCTTTCCCACTCTCCTTTGTACCTCCAGTGAATGCCCTTCACCCGGCCCATCTGGACAGTGTTTCGCTGTGTTACATTCTATTGCACCTCAGGGAGACTGATCTTCATCGCACCGTCCATCGCTGCGCTGTGGGACACTTACCTTAAAGGATCCTGACATCTCCACTGCCAGGCCTGTCCTGGGAGCGTGAGTATGAGTGTGACACCCTCCCGCATCCCTTCTTTTGAACTTAGCTATCAAGCTAATAAATGTGCTGCTTTCTGCCAAACTCTGGGGGGGAGGGGCATTATTAGTCCTCTCTAAGCTTACTAACTGACCCAATTTTGGGTAACACAAGCAACATTGCTTGATCTGTTATTGTACCAAAGGGGGAGATGGTTGTCTATAAAGAAGGGTGAAGACTAAATGCCTCTGATGAGAATGGGATTTGAACCCATGCAGGCAGAGCATAATGGGGTAGCAGTCCATCACCTTAACCACTCGGTCACCTCATCTGAGCTGTCAAAAGATGGACAGGAGGAGAAATCTAAGGCCGGCAGAGATAGGGACACTAAGGAGTTTTTAAATACTAAGTGTAAGCAGGGTCTGAATGAGCTCCCCTCTCTCACCTAGTGAGGAGCTGGGGAAAGACTTCAGGAACAGACCGTGTTTGCATAGACACACCTACTCTGCCTAGCTATGCAGCATGATGGGGCTGCTTCCCCAAAATGACCAGTTTGGGATGGTCTTGGGTTACAAATCACTTTAGGATTGAGTGGAATGAAATGTTATTCTCTTTCCTGTATGAGTGAAAGGCAGCAGAACATACCTAGTCCGTCCTGATGGAGGGGTAGGTGAGTGAGGAATAGCTTTTATTGGACTGCAGAGAAGTGATTGAGGACGTCACCCTAAACCAATGGTCCCCAAACATTTCACATTGTGCCCTCTTAGCCATGGCTGTGGCCCCTCGGAAGCCATGGTCAAGAACAGGGTCTGGGAGGAGTGGGGCTGTTGCTTGCTGGGGAGAGGGGTACGGACAGGGGTAAAGGGGTCGACGCTGGGCTGGGAGCCAGAGTCTCAGGCTGAGGGTGGGGTTGGGGAAGAGCTGTGGCAGAGTGGTGCTCCCTCCCTGCCCTCTATGTGGGCTGCCTCAGGTCCTGAGGTGCCCCCATGAATGTTCCTCTGTGTCCCCCTAGGAGTCGCACCCCACATTATGGGGACCACTGAACCCTACTCGCTAAGCCGGGGCTAGTGATGCCAAACCCCCGGAAAAGGGAGAACAAGTGTGGGGGCCCCAGCACCAGAACCATGCCCCTACCTTCTGTCTGTGGCTCTACCACCTTCCACTCATGGCCCCATCCACTGTCAATTCTGTTCCACCCCTTCCACCACCAGCCCCACCCTATCACTCCTTTACCCCTGCCCCTCTGTGGCCCTGAGACCAGAGAAGCTCTGTGCCCCTGCTGCAGCCCCCAGGCTGTAGGAGGGAGTGGGAGCTCCTCCAGCCCTGCGGCTGACATAGGGGAGACTTTTCCAGGGGGACCTAACTTGGCCAGGGCCCCTGATCATGGCCCCACTGTCCCCTTGGAAGTGCAAGGTTTGGGAAGGCTGAGCCCCCTTGTCATAAACAGATAGCTAAGGTTAATGTTCTTTTACCTATAAAGGGGTAACACCAGTAACCTAAAACACCTGACCAGAGGACCAATCAGGAAACAAGACTTTTTCAAATCTGAGTGGAGGGAAGTTTGTGTGGGAGTTCTTTATTCTTTGTCTTGTGTCTGTGGCGTCTCGGCTATGAGAGTGATTTTTCTATCTCCTGCCTTTCTAATCTTCTGTTTCCAAGTTGTAAGTACAAAGATAATAAGACCATAAGTTTATATTGGTTTTTTTTTTCTGTATTTACATATGTGTAGTTGCTGGAATGTTTAAATTGTATTCTTTTTGGATAAGGCTGTTTATTCATTTTTTTCTTTTAAGCAAATAACCCTGTATTTGTCACCTTAATACAGAGAGACCATTTTTATGTCCTTTTCTTTCTTTTTATATATAGCTTTCTTTTTAAGACCTGTTGGATTTTTTCTTTAGTGGGGACTCCAGGGAATTGAGTCTGCAGCTCACCAGGGAATTGATGGGAGGAAGAAGTCAGGGGGAAAATCTCGTTGTGTTAGATTTACTAGCCTGACTTTGCAGACCCACTGGGTAAGGGGGAAGAGAGATTAGCTATCTCGGTACTTCTATTTCCAGGACTGGAAACAGGGAGGGGGGAGTCCCTCTGTTTAGATTAACGGAGCTTGCTTCTGTATATCTCTCCAGGAACCCAGGGAGGGAACATCTGGAGGGGAGGAGGGGGAAGGAAAATGGTTTATTCCCTTTTGGGGAGACCACAGTGAGCCAGGCACTGTATAAATCCCTGGCTGGTGGCAGCTTTACCAGGTCCAAGCTGGTAACTAAGCTTGGAGATTTTCATGCTAACACCCATATTTTGGACGCTAAGGTCCAAATCTGGGAAAAAATGTTATGACACCCCTCCCACCTGAGCCTCCATTACGAGCCGCCCAGGCTACCACTGCTCAGTGTGTGGCCAGTCTCTGTGTTTTCTGCTGCTCGTTCAGGGGAGCCTGGCCGGCCTTAGGGGTGGTTCCCCCCGATAGCCGCCCAGGGCTCCAGGGGTCAAAGGGCACCATGTGGCAGTGCAAAGGTGCTCACTGCTCTCCCCTGCCCCAATGCTCCTCCATGGGTCCATAGAGGTTTGAGGGGAGTAAGGAGCAACCCTATGTGCTCCATGCGTCCTGGTCACTTTTCCCACTTGGGCTGTGCTGTGAGGGGAGCATCAGAAGCTGCTGCTCTCTGCCCTCCCGCTATGCAGCCCGGCTGAGGAAAGTGACCTGGATTCAGGGAGCTCGGATGATCTCACTTCTTGCCCCCACATCCCACAGCTTCTAGGGGTGCCCAGATGAGCAGCGTTCCAGGGAGGAGTGGGGGGCAGCAATGCCAGCTGCTCCATGCACACAGGTCAGTCTCCCCATGTGGGTGCAGGAGGGGGTGCAGGGGTTTCTGTGATGCCTATTCTATCAATATCGTCACTTAATACCAGGCACTCAAATTCACCAGTCTTAGTACTTAGACGTTTAGCGTTTGTATTTAAGCACTTCTAAAATGTGTCCCATTTTAGCTGTCTGCTGTTACGTGATGTAATTGAGGGAGACTCTTTCATTTCACTGTTTCTCATCAGAACCTACCTGTACATTATCATCTTCCTTCCTCTCCACCTTACTAGGCTATAGAGAATCCCTGTGAATAGTTCCTCTCCTAACGGATGTCTCTGTCTGAACCCTGTGCTCCTCAGTGCCTGTCGGCTTTCCCCAGCTCTGAGGCCGTGTCTACACCGCGCACCTTACCACGGTGCAGCTGTGCCACTCTAACCATGCCATTGTAAGGTGCGCTGTGTGGCTGTCCTTATCGCTGGGATAGAGCTTCCCCGGCAACAAAGCCAAACTACCTCCAATGAGGGGCAGGAGCTTCGTCACCGGCAGCACAGCTCCACCTATGAAGCGCTGTTAACACTGCCGCTTTTCATGGCTCAAATTTTGGCATTCGGGGAATGTTTTTTCTCACCGCAGAGAGACAAAATTTATAGCAACAAAAGCCGAAATTAAAAAAAACTCCTCTGCAACCTATTTAATTTTACCTTTATACAACTTTTATACTGCCTCAAGTTCTGGTGTCCTCATTTGAAAAAGATGTTGTGAAATTGGAGCTAGGGCAGCAAAGAGCCACCAAATGTTCTGAGGGCTGGAGAAAAATGCCTTCCAGTGAGCTATTGAAAGAGCTCAACCTGTTTAGCTTATCAAAAGAAGATTGAAAGGTGATTTCATTGAAATGTTGAAGTGCCTTAATGGAGAGAAAAGATTGGGTATTTACGGGCTCTTGAATGGAGCAGAGAAAGGCATAACAAGACCCAATGGCTGGAAAGTGAAAAGAGACAAATTCATATTACAACTGAGGTACAATAGTCAACAGCAAGGATGATTCACCACAGGAGCAAGCTACCAAGGAAAGTGGTGGATTCACCATCTCCTGATGTCATTTAATGAAGACTAGATGCCTTTCTGGAATGTGTTTGCCCCCAAAGTAGCTGTTATGTCATACAGGAGGCCTGTAATATGCAGGTTAGACGCTCTAATGGTTTCTTCTGACCATGAAGTCAACTAATTTCTGAAAAACTGAGTGTAGCATTGGGAGCAGCGTCTGATGTTTTCCTGTCTAGCCGTCTTGCTGCCTAGAACGAACGCTCCTTGAGTGGGGTGATCCACAGGGAGTAGCTCAAACCTCCAAAGTGCCTGGCCAGGGGGAGGACATTAGCCCAGCAAGGGAGGGGTGTGACAGTGACATCACAAAGGCCTTTTTCAGGACCTCAGACTATTGGTCCAAGGTGGTGGGGAGGTGGTGACCTCACAGAGAGATGCTGACATCAGCCAGGCAGGACAGGGGCGAGGGGCCAGGGAAACCTCAAGGACCTCTGTGTCTTTGCTTCAGCACGTTTCCTTCTCCAGGTCTGTCTTTGAGGACTGAGAGATTATTTGGGGTCATGGACGTGAGCGCCAGGAGGAACCTCTTTAGAGTTTCCTCCTTCCCTTGTAGTGATTTTACTAGAAAACAGCCGTCCCTGTTTAGAAGGTAAGAGCCTCCTGGAGGTTTGAAACCTGTTCAGTCTGATCTATCTGGTGACAAGTGAATTCTAGGCATGGAAAACACGAGCTTAAGGAGGCAGAATTTTATTGCACACCTGGGATTTTTTCCCTTAGAATCGCTGGGGACAGTAGGGTTTGTCCTTTTTGTTTCACCTCTTCCTCCATCTCTCCCTCCTCTTCTTCTCTTGCTTCTTTTGTCCTTTCTCCTGTTCCCTTCCCAACAACAGGACGGAGGTGTGTGTGTGTGTGTTGCAGGGAAGTCCTCTGCAGCTCCCACTATGGAAAGTCCACCCAAAAATGTGGGACTGAAATAGTGCTCGGGCAGTGATC
The DNA here is from genome assembly GCF_025201925.1 of Gopherus flavomarginatus. NCBI lineage: Eukaryota > Metazoa > Chordata > Testudines > Testudinidae > Gopherus > Gopherus flavomarginatus. The sequence continues at coordinate 9,118,120 of NC_066632.1, read as the reverse complement.
CCCACCGGTGACCTGGGCCATCCTTTGGGCTCTCTGGTAAGAACCCTCAGCCTCCCGTCCTCAGTCTCTACCCTGATTGGTTGAGCAGGGGGTTATTGACAGGGAGGAGACTCAGGTCCTTGTTGTTCTCTTTTAAGATCATGTAAATAAGTCAGAACCAGTTCTATCTTTGATTAATTTTGCTGCTTCTCTGCATTAATTGTCTCTGAACAGTTGATGATTCCCTCTAACATTGCAGTTCCCCTCAAACACTTGCTGAATAATTACTGTCACTGTTGTTGGTCTGGAGCTCATCTGAGAGCACAGTATTCAGGTCATTCAATGTCTGAAATTCAAGATCCGATGGTTTGTTTGAAAATCAGGGCTCTTCGGTCCTATTCCCAACACTGCCTCTGACGGGTTGTGTGACCTAAGACAAGTCAATTCTCCTTTCTCAGCCTTAGCTTCTCCCTCTTTCAAGTAGGGATAATAATGATCCGCTCTTACCTACCTCATGGTGGGTGAAGGATGCGGATCCATTTGGGAGTGTCACTAGAAGTAGTGCATAATATGAAGTTTCCCATCATGTTTACTCAGAGCAGATTATGACATAATAGATTAGCTGAAATAGTCTATTTTATCTGTATTTTTTTATTTTGAAATTGTTAATAGTAGCAACGACTTAGCTCAGATTGAAGCATCTTATCTAATGGTTGAGATGTAAGTGTCTCCTCTTTGTGTGCGAGGAGACAATTTAAGACACTCTGACAAAGAGGAGATGCTTTTGTTTTGCAACAAAATATTTTTGCAAAGATCTTTCATCCCACTTGTTATGATTTTGAGAAACAAACTGGTTTAGTCTAAATGGGATTTTCGGACAGAAACGGTTTGAATGAAATTTTCCCACCATCTCGATTCCTGGGCTCTGGGGTGTTTTCATCTGTTAGAACAGGAGTCAGAACTGGTTGCTTCTCTTTCTGGCTCTGCCATCGCCTTGTTGTGAAGGCTTTGGGTAGGTCACTTCCCTTCTCCCATCTGTCCAATCGGAACAGGAACAGTTCTCGAACTATGGGCAGTTTAGAGCCCAAGTGAGATAAGGAGCGTTAAAGCCCTCTGTGAAGGAGAAAGGAGAGTTTCACAGTGTTTAGCACCAAGGAATTCTAAAGTTTGCTAAAATGTCTAGTCTGTGGAAACAAGAAATGGTCGGGGCCAAACTTATTAACCACTGCTTTTTAAAGCCCATTCAAAGATGTGAGTCCCTATCTTTTAGGTACCTGTGGTTCTTTGCCAGCAGCAGAGAAGAGGTTCCTGCCTCCGTTTTTGTGGCCTTAACAAACCAGGTGTTGTGCCCCAGTTCTTGTCTGAGACCCCTGAAAAAGAACATCTTCCCATCCATGAACAAGACAGGACCTATCTTTCAAAGGGGAACAAAAAGACCTCTGGGACTTACAGACTAGCTAGCCTGACTGCCATAGCTGGAGAGATCCTGCAATACATTCTTAAACACTCAGTTTGTCAGCAGCACCTACAGGATGATTTGGTTCTTATGACAAGTGAGCGTGGAATTGTCAAGAACAAATCATTCCAAACCAATCCTCTTTCCTTCTTTGGCAGGGTTCTGGGCCTGGTAGAGGTGAGTAAACAATAGATGGGATCTAGCTTGGTGTTACTAAGGCTTTTGACACAGTCCCATAGGACATTCTCAGAAGCAAACGAGGGAAATGTAGTCTAGCTGCAATCAGTGTAATGTGGGTGCAGAGCTGGTTGAAAGCCAAGACTCCAGGAGCCCTTCTCCATGTTTAGCTGCCCAACGGGGAGGGTGAACCTAGTGGGTCAAGCAGGGATCAGTCCGGTGTCAGGTACTATTCAATATTTTCATGAATGATTTGGAAAATGGAGTGGAGAGCATGCTCCTAAAGTTTACAACTGACACCAAGCACTTTGGAGCACAGGATTGAAATTCAAAACACCCTTAACAAATTGGAGACTTGGTCTTCTTGAGCCAAACTCCATGGTTAGGGCTCTCTCTCTACACTGGGCTGAAGTGAAACCCCAGAGCCAAGCACTCCTCCTGGGCAGTGAGCTCCGACCTTGATTGGTGAGATGTTGCTTAGCACTGTCAAAGCAGCTTTTGCTGGGGGATTCTCCCAGCACTTTCCAATAGCGGGAAAGTATGAAATCCCCATTTGACTGCTGGGGACAGAGCCCGAGAGTGGGGAGCAACTTGCCCAAAGTCCCCAGGAAAAGGAAAACAACCAGCAGAGGAACCTATAGGAAACCCAGCAATGGAACTCAGGAGTCCTGGGGGTGTGCTATGGTGACCAGATGTCCGAATTTTATAGGGACGGTCCGAATTTTGGGGTCTTTTTCTTATCTAGGATCCTATTACCCCCCACGCCGTCCCGATTTTTCACACTTGCTGTCTGGTCACCCTAGGGTGTGCACATGTGTGGGTCCCAGCTGCTCCCTGCCCCCCTCATTGAAGCAGATGTGCAGGGTTACTGCCCTGGGAAGTGCAGGGCAGCAGTGGATGTGGGGTTGGCTGGAGGTAGGGTCTGGCTTCAGGCAGGGTAAGGGCTGCGGGGCTGGCTGGCTTCAGGCAGGGGGGTGCATCAGGGGTTGGCTGGAGACAGGGCAGGGAGGATGCGGCTGGTGCAGGCAAAGCAGAAGGTGCAGGGCTGGCTGGAGACAGAGGCTGACTGCCGGCAGAGCAGGGCAGGGGGTGCAGGGCTGGGTGCAGGCAGGGCGTGGGGCAGGGCCGGTACAACGAATTTTCATGCCCTAGGCGAAACTTCCACCTCTGCACCCTCCCCCCCTGCACCCCTGCCCTGAGGCGCCCCACCCGTGGCAGCTCCCCCCTCCACCCTGAGGCTCCCCTCTTGTGGCAACTCTCCTGCTCTGCCCTGCGGCACCCCCCTCGCCCGAGCTCAGCCCTGCTCCGAGCACGAGCACCCCGAGCACACCGTGGCCGCTTCACTTCCCCCACCTCCAAGGCTTGCGGTGCCTAAGCCTGCCAGGCAGTCAAGCACCCTCCTCTGAGCCACAGCAGCCCTGACAGTTGACAATAGAGGCACCTTAACCCCTGAGTTCCTTCAATGTGTCCCCCTCGGGGGTCCAGGTCCGATCACCAGATACTCGGGGTATGTCTATACCACCTGCCGAATTGGTGGGCAGCGATCGATCCAGCGGGGGTTGATATATCGCGTCTAGTGTAGATGCAATACATTGAGTGCTCTCCCCTCGCCTGCTGTACTCCAGCTCGGTGAGAGGCGCAGGCAGAGTCTACGGGGAGCTGCAGCAGTCAACTCACCATGACTGTGACATTATAAGTATAATCTAATATCTCATTGAAAGGTGACAGGGCCAGAAAGAGTTAATTAACTGACCTCACCGACTGACCTGACCCGTGGGTGAACCTTAAAAACTGGTAACAAAATATGTAAATGAACAGAGCTTTGAAATGCAAGTCTGCAGTGTTAGAGGTAGAAGGAGAGGTGTTTGCTCAGGTCTTGTGATGTCAGCAAACAAGTCTTGTCTATTGCTATAGTTTTAATTCAAAGAGCAAAAAAAGAATATTAACGTTTATGATTATACTTGAGTGAAATAGTATTATTGTCTGTGTCTCTTTGAAGGTTGTGGTAATCTGTATCTGAAGTGTTTGATGGATGTACTAATTGCCAGGATGTTTGGAAGAAGAGTTAAGCCTATTAATTTCTCATTCTGAAAGGCTGCTGGAAATGTTTAAGAACCTGGGACACGATCCTTCTTCATCTCAGATCTGCTTTGAGTTTCAAGAGGGGGAAAACTTAAGCCACAAGGATTGAGATCCCCAGTCATTGACTGGAGCCACCCTGAATATGGACATTGGATTATAACCTATGGACTATTTCTAAAAGGACTTTTGGCAACTACAAGCTCATCTCTACTTTGTATCTGAACCTCAAAAATTGAATTGAAGTCTATATGTCTATTAATCATTTAAGCAACACTCACTCTCTCTCTTTTCTTTTCTAATAAATTTTAGCTTAATTAATAAGAATTGGCTATAGCATGTATTTTAGGTAAAATCTAAGTTATAATTGAACCTGGTTATGTGGCTGATCCTTTGGGATAGGAAGAATCTTTTCTTTTATATGATGAAGTAAGATTTTCAGGAATCATAATCATATCTAACAGGTGTGTCTGGACGGAGGCCTGAGGCTGGGTACTTCAAGGAAACTGCGTGGTTTAAACTTCTAAGTAACCAGTGAGATACTAGAGAAGCTGTTTTGTGCTGGCTTGGTAAATCTAGGTATTGAAATAACCAGCAGCGTTTGGGATTTGTCTGCCCTGTTTTGTTTGCATTTAACTCTGATTGAGTGAGCTGAGCTGGCTCCCACGGGCAGCACCGTCACACCTACAGCCAGGCTGCAGGGGTCCAGGGGATCTTAGGGGCCTTGGGGTGCACAGATACCTATGTCCAGGCCATAGGGGTCCCTGGGGGGCTTAGAGAGTTTGGGGGGGACACAAATACCAATCTCCATGCTCTAGGGGTCCCATGGGGGCTTAGAGGGTTCGTGGGGGGCACATATTCCTACATCCAGGTTGTAGGGTTACCAGGGGGGCTTAGGGGGTTAGTGGGGTGCAAAGATGTCTACTTCCAGGCTGGAGGCATCCTGGGAGTCTTAGGGGATTTGTGGGGGCCAAAGACACCTATGTCCAGGCTGTAGGGGTACCAGTGGGTTTTAGGGGTTCGAGTGGGCACAGGTACGTATGTCCAGGCTGTATCGTTCCCAGGGGGGGTTAGAGGTTTCGTGAGAGGCACAGATATGTACGTCCAGATTGTAGATGTCCCGGGAGGGGGGGGTTAGGGGCGTTGTGGGAGTGCAAATACCTATGTCCAGCCTGTAGGGGTTCCTGGGGGCTTAGATTGTTTCTGATGGGCACATATACCTACGTGCGCACTAGAGTGTCGCAAGGGGCTTATGGAGTCTATATGGGGTACAGATACCAATGTTCTGGGTGTATAGGTCCCTCGGGGGCTTAGGGGGTTTGTGGGGGGCAGAGATACCTAAGTTCAGGCTGGAGGGATCTCTGAGTGTCTTAGATGTTTGGTGGGAGGCACAGATACCTACGTCCAGGCTGCAGAGGTCTCGGAGGGGCTTAGGGTCTGTCACGGAGTGTGGGGAAGTCCGGTCCTGCACCCCTCTTCCTGGGACTCACAGTGACTCTCAGCCAGCCAGTAAAACAGAACGTTTATTGGACAACAGGAGCGAAGGATACAGCAGAGCTTGGAGGCACAAGCAGGACCTCACAATCAAGTCCTTCTAGGGGTTCAGGAAACTTAGTTCCCAGTTTGGGAATCCCTGAATTCCAACCATCCAGACCAAAACCGAAACGGAACTAACCCAACTCCCTCCAGCTGGCCATTTCCTGTGTCCAGCTTCCCGGGCAAAGGTGCTGACCCCTCCGCCCGCCTAGCTCAGGTTACAGGCTGAGCACGTGTCCGGTCCTAAAGTCACCCCCTGCTCTCCCATCTCCCACACAGACAGTCCCTACTCCATCACTGTAATGCACAGAGCATTTCCCGCATGGAGCAACAGTGACACCGTGTGGCCACCCTGGGTAATGCACAGAGCATTTCCCGCATGGAGCAACAGTGACACCATGTGGCCACGCACGGTAACGCACAGAACATTTCCCATATGGAGCAACAGTGACACCGTGTGGCCATTCAGGGTAATGCACAGAGCATTTCCTACATGGAGCAACAGTGACACCATGTGGCCATGCAAGGAAATGCACAGAGCATTTCCTGGATGGAGCAACAGTGATTCCATGTGGCCACGCAGAGTAACGCACAGAGCATTTCCCGCATGGCGCAACAGTGACACCATGTGGCCACGCACGGTAACGCACAGAACATTTCCCATATGGAGCAACAGTGACACCGTGTGGCCAGGCAGGGTAATGCACAGAGGATTTCCCGCATGGAGCAACATTGACACCTTGTGACCACACCAGGTAATGGACAGAGCATTTCCTGCATGGAGCAACAGTGACACCATGTGGCCATGCAGGGAAATGCACAGAGCATTTAATGGATGGAGCAACAGTGATTCCATGTGGCCACGCAGGGTAATGCACAGAGCATCACGCCTATGTAGAGGCTGTAGAGTTCCCTGGGGGGCTTAGGGGTCGTGGGGGGCAAAGATAGCTACGTCCAGGCTGGAGGAGTTCTGGGGGTATTAGGGAGTTGTGCGGGGGCACAGATACCTATTTCGAGGCTGTAGGGGTCCTGGGTTTGCTTTGGGGCATTTTGGGGTACAGATACCTACTTCCATGCTGTAGGGGTCGCTGGGAGGATCAGTGGGTTCGTGAAGGTGCACAGATATCTACGTTCGGTCTATAGGGATCCTGGGGGGGGCTTAGGGGTTTGTAAGGGGCACAGATACATTCATCCAGGCAAGAAGGATCCTAGGGACCTTAGGGGGTTCATGCTTGGCACAGATACCTGCGTGTAAGCTGGAGGGGTTTTGGGGGTCTTAGGAGGGTTGTGTGGGCACAGGTATCTATGTCGATGCTGGAGGGGTCCTGTCATGTCTTAGCTGATTCGCGGGGTCAGAGATAACTACATCTAGGCTGGAGGGGTTACGGGGGGATTAGGTGTTTTTGGAGGGGGAACAGATACCTACATCCTGATGTTAGTTGGCCCTGGGTAGCTTAGGCGGTTTTTGTCGGTCACAGATACAAACATCCATGCTGTAGGGGTCCCGAGGGACTTTGTGGGGCTCTAGGGGTCACAGATACCTACCTACAGTCTGAAAGGTTCCTGTGGGTATTAAGGGGTGTGTGGGGCATACAGATGCCTACATCTGGGCTTGTGGGTTCCCTGGGGGGCTTAGAGGTTTGTAGAGAGCACAGATACCATTATCCAGGCTAGATGGGTCCTGGTGGGATTAGGGTGTTCCTGGGGGGCACAGATACCTAGGTCCATGCTATAGGGGTCCCTGGGTGGATTAGGGGTTTTCTGGGTGGCAGAGATACCTACGTCTAGGCTGTAGGGGTCCCTGGGAGGCTCAGGGGGTTTGTGGGGGGCAGAGATACCTACTTCCAGGCAATAGGGCTTCCAGGGGGAATTAGTGTGTTGGGGGGGCACAGATACCTAGGTTCAGGCTGGAGGGTTCCCGGGGTGGGGGGGCTTAGGCCGTTTGTGTTGGGCACAGATATCTGCATCCAGGCTGAAGGGGTCCCTGGGGGGGCTAAAGCGGTTTCTGGTGGGCACAGATAACTACCTCTAGGCTGGAGGGGTTTCTCGGCACTTATTGGTTGTGGGGGGCACAGATACTTCCATCCAGGCTGGAGGGTCCCTGGGGTGCTTAGCGGGTTCATGTGGGGGCACAGATACCTAAGTCCAGGCTGGATGGGTCCAGGGGGGGCTTATGGGGTTCAGGGAGCACAGATGCTTATCTCTAGGCTATAGGGGTCCCTGGTGGGCTTAGGGGTTTTTGGGGGGCCCCAGATACCTAAGTCCAGGCTGTAGGCGTCCCTACAGGTGCTTATGGGTTCGTGGGGTGCACAGATACTTATGTCCAGTCTGGAGGGGACAGGGGGGGTTGGGGTTTCATGAGGGGCAAAGATACGAACCTCCAGACTGTAGGAGTCCCAGGGAGGCTGTGGGGGTACAGATACCTACATCTAGTCTGGAGGGGTCCTGGGGGTTATAGGGGGTTTGTGGGGGGCACAGATACCTAGGTACAGGCTGTCGGTGTCCCGAGGAGATTAGGCGGTTCACTGGGGGCTCAGATACATCCAGGCTGGATGTGTCCCGAGGAGCTTAGAGGGTTTGTGGGGTACTCGGACACCTGTGTCCAGGCTGTAGGGATCCCTGGGAGGTTAGAGGTTCGTGGGGGTAACAGATAGGGACTTCCAGGCTGAAGGGGTCGCTGGGACGTTTAGGGGGTTTGTGGGAGTACAGATACCTACGTCCAGGATAAAGGGGTAATGGGGGTGCTTAGGGAATTGGGGCGGACACAGATACCTACGTCCAGGGTCTAGGGGTCCCGAGGGGATTGGGGGTTGAGGGGGGAACAGATGCCTACGTCCTAGCTGAAGGGGTCCTGGGTGGTTTAGGAGGTTCGTTGGAGTCACAGATACCTAAGTCCAGGCTGTAGGGGTTCCTGGGGCATTCCGGGATTTCTGGGGGTCACAGATACCTACGTTCAGACTGGAAGGGTTCCAGAGGGCTTAGTAGATTTACAGGGGGACAGATACCAACATCCTGGCTGTAGGGGTTCCCGTGGGGATTAGGTGGTTTATGGGGGGCACAGATTACTCATAGACTCATAGACTCTAGGACTGGAAGGGACCTCGAGAGGTCATCGAGTCCAGTCCCCTGCCCTCATGGCAGGACCAAATACTGTCTAGACCATCCCTAATAGACATTTATCTAACCTACTCTTAAATATCTCCAGAGATGGAGATTCCACAACTTCCCTAGGCAATCTATTCCAGTGTTTAACTACCCTGACAGTTAGGAACTTTTTCCTAATGTCCAACCTAAATCTCCCTTGCTGCAGTTTAAGCCCATTGCTTCTTGTTCTATCATTGGAGGCTAAGGTGAACAAGTTTTCTCCCTCCTCCTGATGACACCTTTTTAGATACCTGAAAACTGCTATCATGTCCCCTCTCAGTCTTCTCTTTTCCAAACTAAACAAACCCAATTCCTTCAGCCTTCCTTCATAGGTCATGTTCTCAAGACCTTTAATCATTCTTGTTGCTCTTCTCTGGACCCTCTCCAATTTCTCCACATCTTTCTTGAAATGTGGTGCCCAGAACTGGACACAATACTCCAGTTGAGGCCTAACCAGCGCAGAGTAAAGTGAAAGAATGACTTCTCGTGTCTTGTTTACAACACACCTGTTAATGCATCCCAGAATCACGTTTGCTTTTTTTGCAACAGTATCACACTGTTGACTCATATTAAGCTTGTGGTCCACTACGACCCCTAGATCTCTTTCTGCCATACTCCTTCCTAGACAGTCTTTTCCCATTCTGTATGTGTGAAACTGATTGTTCCTTCCTAAGTGGAGCACTTTGCATTTATCTTTATTGAACTTCATCCTGTTTACCTCAGACCATTTCTCCAATTTGTCCAGATCATTTTGAATTTTGACCCTGTCCTCCAAAGCAGTTGCAATCCCTCCCAGTTTGGTATCATCCGCAAACTTAATAAGCGTACTTTCTATGCCAACATCTAAATCGTTGATGAAGATATTGAACAGAACTGGTCCCAAAACAGACCCGTGCGGAACCCCACTTGTTATAGCTTTCCAGCAGGATTGGGAGCCATTAACAACTACTCTCTGTGTACGGTTATCCAGCCACTTATACACCCACCTTATAGTAGCCCCATCTAAACTGTACTTTCCTAGTTTATCTATAAGAATATCATGCGAGACCGTATCAAATGCCTTACTAAAGTCTAAGTATATCACATCTACCGCTTCTCCCTTATCCACAAGGTTCGTTATCCTATCAAAGAACGCTATCAGATTAGTTTGACACGATTTGTTCTTTACAAATCCATGCTGGCTATTCCCTATCACCTTACCACCTTCCAAGTGTTTGCAGATGATTTCTTTGATTACCTGCTCCATTATCTTCCCTGGCACAGAAGTTAAACTAACTGGTCTGTAGTTTCCTGGGTTGTTTTTATTTCCCTTTTTATAGATGGGCACTATATTTGCCCCCTTCCAGTCTTCTGGAATCTCCCCCATCTCCCATGATTTCCCAAAGATAATAGCTAGAGGCTCAGATACCTCTTCTATTAACTCCTTGAGTATTCTAGGATGCATTTCATCAGGCCCTGGTGACTTGCAGGCATCTAACTTTTCTAAGTGATTTTTTACTTGCTCTTTCCTTATTTTCTCTTCTAAACCTACCCTCTTCCCGTAAGCATTCACTATACTAGACATTCCTTCAGACTTCTCAGTGAAGACTGAAACAAAGAAATCATTAAGCATCTCTGCCATTTCCAAGTCTCCCGTTACTGTTTCCCCCTCCTCACTGAGCAGTGGGCCTACCCTGTCCTTAGTCTTCCTATTGCTTCTAATGTATGACAGATACCAATGTCCTGGCTGTAGATGTTCCTCCACGGTGGCCTCAGGGCTGGAAGAGCTCCCACTCCCTTCTATTAGCTGGGGGATGCAGCAGGGGCACAGAGCTTCTCTGGTCTCACTCCTTTACCCCTGCCCCGCTGTGGCCCTGACACCAGAGAAGCTCTGTGCCCCTGCTGCAGCCTCTGTGCCATATCAGGGAGTGGGAGCTCCTCCAGCCCTGGGGCCACCGTGAGGGACACTTTTCCAGGGGAACCCAGTTTGGCCAGGGGCCCCCGGGACCCCGACAGCCTGGATGTAGGGTTATGTGCGACCACAGCCCCTCTATGTACCCCAGGAACATATACAGCCAGGACATTGGTATCTGTGCCCCCCGAACCCGCAAAGCCCCCCAGGGACCTTTACAGCCAGTATCTTGGTATCTGTGCCCCCCATAAATCTCCTAAGCGCTCCAGGACCCCTCCAGGAACCACTCCAACCTGGACATAATTATCTGTGCCTCCCAAAAAAACCCTAAGCCCCCCAAGGACCCCTAGATCCTGGAGATAGGTATCTCTGCTGTCCACAAAAATTCCTTATACTCCCTGGAACCTCTCCAGCCTGGACGTACATAGCTGTGCCCCCCACAACCCCCCTAAGCAACCCGGGACCCCTCCAGCCAGGATATAGGTATCTGTGCCCCCCCAAGCCCAAAGTCCCCCCAGAATGTCTATAGCCTGGACGTAGGTATCTGTGTCCCCTACAATACCACTAAGCCCCCCCAGGGACCCCTCCAGGACAAACATAGGTATCTGTGCCCCTCACCAAGTTCCTAAACCCCCAGGGATCACTGTGCTCACCACAACCTCTAAGCCGTCCAGGGACCTCTCCAGCCCGGACGTAGATATTGGTGTCCTCCAGGAAGCCCTTAATCCCCACCAGGATCTCTACACCCTGAACGCAAGTACCTATGCCTCCCACAACCCCCCTAACTCCCCCAGAGTTCCGACCATCCTGGATGTAGTTATCTGTGACCCTACGAACCCCCTTAAGCCCCCGAGAATGCCTCCAGCCTGGACGTAGCTATCTGTACCTCCCATGACCCCTAAGCCCCCAGGGATCTCTACAGCCTCTACGTAGGTGTGATGCTTTGTGCATTACCCTGAGTGGCCACACAGTGTCACTGTTGCTCCATGCAGGAAATGCTCTGTGCATTACCCTGCGTGGCCACATGGTGTCACTGTTGTACCATGCGGGAAATGCTCTGGGCATTACTGTGATGGAGTAGGGACTGTCTGTGTGGGGGATGCGAGAGCAGCGGGTGACTTTAGGTGAGGGACAGGACCTAAGCCTGTAACTTAAGCTAGGCAGCGGGGAGGGGGTCAGCACCTTTGCCCAGGAAGCTGAATAAAGGAAGGGGCTGGCTGGAGGGAGTTAGTTCAGTTTTGGTTTGGAGCTCGGTTGTTGGAATTCAGGGAATCCCAAACTGGGAAATAAGCTTCCTGAACCCCCAGAAGGACTCGATTGAGTGGTCCTGGTTGTGCCCAAAAGCTCTGCTGTATCCTTCATTCCTGTTGGCCAAAAAAACCTTCTGTTTTACTGGCTGACTGAGTCACTGTGTGTCCCAGGAAGAGGGGTGCAGGGCCAGATTCCACCACACTACGTGACACCCCCTAAGCCCCTCTGGGACCCCTGCAGCCTGGACGTAGGTATCTGTTCCCCCCACCAAACTCCTGAGCCCTCCCCTCAACCCCCTACAGCCTGGACCTAGATATCTGTGCCCCCCACGAACTCCCTAAGCCCCCCAGGGACCCCTTGAGCCTGGACGTAGGTGTAACCCTTCTGCCAGGCTGAACTGATAGCAGCAAGGACTGGGTTCAATACATAGAGTTCCCTTGCCTACAATGTAATGCAAACCAGCTCGAGCCATCACCCAGTGACATGGGAAAATTTTACATACGCACCCCTAGGTGCCTCAGAGAGGCAATACTTCCCCTCTCGCAAGCATAGAGTCTGGGTGTAGCAGAAAATGTTTAATAACGTGAGATAAACAACATAGCATTAAATTGGGAAAATACCTCAACTAGGCCGTGTCCTTTTCCCTGGGCTCATGAGTCCAACAATCCCCAAATCACCCCAAGGCTCCAAAGTCCAATATCTCCAATGTTTCAAGAGTCCAGCAACCCCAAAATCACCCACAGTCCCGTAGCCCCAGAGTTCAAGAGTCTGTCTGCAGGGTTTTTCCCCCTGCCAGCCTGAGTAGAAAGGGGCACCTTATGTGGTCCACTGCTGACTGCTGTGTCTCTCCCTGGGATTCTGCTTTTGCCTTCCCCACAAACTGCTCAGCTCGGTCCACCAGCTCCTCTGCCAGCCGATCTGTGTTCTGCTCCAGCTGTCCCCCAAAACTGCTAGACTCCGCTCATTCCGTGGGCCACTCCCACAAAGTGCTCCTGTCTGCCAACTACTGTGTTCTGCAATACAGTTTCAGAGTTCCCCACAAGCTAACACATCTTTTCAGTGATTTCAGCTCAAGAACCTAGAAATTCAACTCTTAAGAGAATAAAAAATCAACACTGCTATTCAACTGTTAAAAGAAAAAAAGTGCAATTGGTGACTCTAGCTCACCCAAGGAGCCCACTCCCTTGTCTAGCGAATGCCACTCAATTGGTGGTGAGAATCACTGTCTCAAAGCAGTTTCACAGTTCCTCATCCACACAATCAGGGTGACAATACTCCACATCTCATGCCCCAACAACAAATAAACGGGATACCACAGCTGCCAAAGCAACCATTCCAGGCTACCGTGGCCATGTCAGGCGGGGTGGGTGTGCCTATGCAAACACGATCAGCCCCTGAAATTCTTTTCCACACTCGCCATAATTCACCGCCAGATGTCAGGGTAGAGTTCATCCTGCTTCTGCTTTCATAGGTATCTATGCCCCCCACAACCCCCTAATCCCACCGGGACCCATCTATCCTGGATAAAGGTATCTGTGCTCCCCACAAACCTCTAAGCCCCCCAGGGAACCCACAAGCCCAGATGTAGGCATTGTATGCCCCACAAACCCCCTAAGACCCACAGGACTCCTCCAGCCAGTAGGTAGGTATCTGTGACCCCCAGAGCCACACAAAGACCCTCGGGACCCCTACAGCATGGATGTTTGTATCTGTGATCCCCACAAACCGCCTAAGCTACCCAGGGCCACCTACAATCGGGACATAGGTATCTGTTCCCCCCCAAAACACCTAATCCCCCCCAGAACCCCTCCAGCCTAGATGTAGGTATCTCTGAACCCACAAATCGCCTAAGCCACGACGGGACCCCTCCAGCATGGACATAGCTATCTGTGCCCCCACAACCCTCCTAAGACCCCCAAAACCCCTCCAGCCTAGACGCAGTTATCTGTGCCCCCCATAACTCTCCTAGGCCATGATGGGACCTCTCCAGCCTCAACATAGTTAACTGTGCCCTCACAACCCCCCTAAGCACCGCGGAATGCCTCTAGCCTAAACGCAGGTATCTGTGCCCACCACAAACCGCCTAAGGCCCCCAGGACCCCTCTTGCCTGGATGAAGGTATCTGTGCCCCCCACAAACCCCGAAGCCCCCCCTGGATCCTTATACCCTGGAAATAGGTATCTGTGCACCCTCACGAAACCACTGATCCTCCCAGCGACCCCTACAGCATGGACGTAGGTATCTGTACCCCAAAATGCCCAAAAGTAACCCCGGGACCCCTACAGCCTCAAAATAGGTATCTGTGCCCCCCCACATCTCCCTAATACCCGCAGAACCCCTCCAGCCTGGTTGTGGATATTTGTGACCTCCAGGAAACCCCTAAGCCTCCCCAGGACTTCTCCAGCCTGGACATAGGTATCTCTGCCCCCAACAAGACCCCTAAGACAAATAGGGGCCCCACCAGCCTGTTTGTAGGTGTGTGTATGAGGCACAAACACCCTAAGCTCCCCAGGGCCAGCTCCAACTGGGACGTAGGTATCTGCACAATCACAACCCCTTAAGTCCCCCAGGGACCCCTCCAGACCATACGTAGGTTCTTGTGCCCCTCACCAACTCTCTAAACCTCCAGGGACCACTACAGCCTGGACTTATGTATTTGTGCTCACCACAACCCCCTAAGCCATCCAGGGACCTCTCCAGCCCGGAAGTAGATATTTGTGTCCCCCATGAAGCCCCTAATACCCACCGGAATGACTCCAGCCTGGACGTAGCTATCTGTGCCCCCCATGACCCATAAGCCCCCCAGGGATCTCTGAAGCATCTACGTAGGTGTGATGCTCTGTGCATTACCCTGCGTGACCACATGGTGTCACTGTTGCACAATGAGGGAAATGCTCTGTGTACTACCCTGCGTCTCCACATGGTGTCACTGTTGCTCCATGCAGGAAATGCTCTGTGCATTACTGTGATGGAGTAGGGACTGTCTGTGTGGGGGATGGGAGAGCAGCAGGTGACCTTAGGACCGGACACGTGCTCAGCCTGTAACCTGAGCTAGGAAGGAGGGAGGGAGTCAGCACCTTTGCCAGGGAAGCTGGACAAAAGAAGGGGCTGGCTGGAGAGAGTTGGGTTAGTTCAGTTTCGGTTTTGGTCTGGGTGGTTGGAATTCAGGGAATCCCAAACTGGGAATTAAGTTTCCTGAAGCCTCAGAAGGACTCGAATGCGGGATCCTGCTTGTGTCTTCAAGTTCTGCTGTATTTTTCGCTCCTGTTGTCCAATAAACTTTCTGTTTTACTGGCTTGCTGAGAGTCACTTTGAGTCCCAGGAAGATGGGTCCAGGACTGGACTCTCCCACACTCCGTGACAGCCCCTAAGCCCCTCCAGGACCCCTGCAGCCTGGATGTAGGTATCTGTGCCCCCCACCAAATACCTAAGACCCCGGAGACCCCTCCATCCTGAACTTAGGTATCGGTGCCCCCCACAAGCCCCCTAAGCCTCCCAGGTACCTATACAGCCAGGACATTTGTATCTGTGCCCTATAGGGACTCCATAAGCCCCCCGGGACACTCCAGTGTGCACGTAGGTATATGTGCCACCCAGAAACCCCCTCACCCCCCGGGACAGCTACAATCTGGACGTAGATATCTGTGCCAATCATGAAACCTCTAACCCCCTCCCCGGGACTGATGCAGCCTGGACATACGTATCTGTGCCCACCCAAACCCCTAAGACCCCCTGGTAGCCGTACAGCCTGGACATAGGTATCTTGGGCCCCCAAAAATCCCCTAAGACTCCCAGGATGCCTCCAGCCTGGACGTAGGTATCTATGCCCCCCGCTAACCCTCTAAGACCCCCTGGTACCACTAAAGCCTGGATGTACGAATATGTGCCCCCCACGAACCCCTAAGCCCCCCTGGGACCCCTAGAGCCTGGAGATTGGTATCTGTGCCCTCCCCCAAAACTCTCTAAGCCCCCCAGGGACCTCTACAGCCTGGACGTAGGTATCTGTGCACCCCAAGGCCCCTAAGATCCCCCGGACCCCTACAGCCTGGATGTAGGTGTGATGGTGCTCCCCGTGGGAGCCAGCTGAGGTCACTCAATCAGGGTGAACCACAAACAAAACAGGACAGACAAATTCCAAACGCTGCTGGTTATTCCGATACTTAGATTTACCAAGCCAACACAAAACAGCTTCTGTAGTAGCTCACTGGTTACTTAGAAGTTTAAACCACGCAGTTCCCTTAAAGTACCCAGCCTCAGGCCTCCGTCAGGACACACCTGTCAGATATGATGATGATTCCCGAAAATCTTACTTCATCATGTTAAAGAAAAGATTCTTCTGATCCCAAAGGATCAGCTACATACCCAGGTTCAATTATAACTTATATCTTACCTGAAATACATGCTATAGGCAATTCTTATTAACTAAGCTAAAATGTATTAGAAAAGAAAAGAGAGAGAGTGTTGGTTAAAAGATCAAGAGACATATAGACTTGAATTCAATTCTTGAGGTTCAGATACATAGTAGAGGTGAGTTTGTAGTTGCCAAAAGTCTTTTTAGAAATAGTCCATACGTTATAGTCCAATTTCCATATTCAGGGTGGCTCCAGTCAATGACTGGGAATCTCAATCCTTGTGGCTTAAGGTTTCCCCCTCTTGAAACCCAATGCAGATCTGAAATGAAGAAGAATCGTGTCCCAGGGTTCTTATACATTTCCAGCAGCCTTTCGGTCTCAGAAGACAATAGGCTTAACTCTCCTTCCAAGCATCCTGGCAATTAGTACAGAGTAATTTATTCATTAAACAGTTCAGATACAGGTTACCACAACCTTCAAAGAGAAACACATAGACAATAATACTATTTCACTTAAGTATCATCATTAATGTTAATATTCCTTTTTTGCTCTTTGAATTAAAACTGTAGCAATAGACAAGACTTGTTTGCTGACATCACAAGACCTGAGCAAACATCTCCCCTTCTACCTCTAACAATGCAGACTTGCATTTCAAAGCTCTGTTCATTCACATATCTTGCTAAGCAGTTCTTAAGGTTCACCCATGGGTCAGATCAGTCGGTGAGGTGAGTTAATTAACTCTTTCTGGCCCTGTCACCTTTCAATGAGATATTAGATTATACTTATGATGTCACAGTCGCGGTGAGTCGACTGCTGCAGCTCCCCGTAGACTCTGCGTGTGTCTCTTACCGAGCTGGAGCACAGCAGTCGAGGGGAGAGCACTCGATGTGTTGCATCTATACTAGACGCGATATATCGAACCCCGCTGGATCGATCGCTGCCCACCGATTTGGCAGGTGGTATAGACATACCCCGAGTATCTGGTGATTGGAGCTGGACCCCGGAGGGGGACACATTGAAGGAACTCAGGAGCTAAGGTGCCTCTATTGTCAACTGTCAGGGCTGCTGTGGCTCAGAGGAGGGTGCTTGACTGCCTGGCAGGCTTAGGCGCCACAAGCCTGGGAGGCAGAAGAAGTGAAGCGGCCATGGTGTGCCCAGGGTGCTCGTGCTTGGAGCAGAGCTGAGCTGGGGCGAGGGGGGGTGCTGCAGGGCAAAGCGGAGGAGTTGCCACAAGAGGGGAGCCTCAGGGTGGAGGGGAGGAGCTGCCAAGGGTGGGGCACCTCAGGGTGGGGGCGCAGGGAGGGAGGGTGCAATGTGGAAGTTTCGCCTAGGGAGTGAAACATCCTTGCACCAGCCCTGCCCCATGCCCTGCCTGCAGCCAGCCCTGCACCCCCTGCCTTGCCCTGCCCTGCCCGCAGCCATCCTCTGTCTCCAGACAGCCCTGCACCTTCTGCCCTGCCCACACCAGCCGCATCCTCCCTGCCCTACTTGCAGCCAGCCCTGCAGCAAAGCCCCTGAGAAACCCCCAGCCCTGTCTCCAGCCATCTCTTGCCACACCCCCCTGTGGCCCTGCCCAAAGCCAACCAGCCCCCCCACACACCCAGCCTGCACCATCCCTGTAACCCCTGTCTGCAGCCAGACCTGCATCCCCTGCCCTGTCTCCAGCCAACCCAATGCACCCCCCAGCCTGAAGCCAACCAACCCCGCACCCCTTACCCTGCCTGCAGCCAGACCCTACCTCCAGCCAGCCCTATGTCCAACGGTGCCCTGCAGTACCCAGGGCAGTAACCCTGCACTTCTGCTTCAATGAGGGGGGCAGAGAGAAGCTGGGACCCACACATGTGCACACCCTAGGGTGACCAGACAGCAAGTGTGATAAATCGGGACAGGGGGTTGGAGGTAATAGGATCCTAGATAAGAAAAAGACCCCAAAATTCGGACTGTCCCTATAAAATAAGGACATCTGGTCACCCTAGCACACCCCCAGGACTCCTGAGTTCCATTGCTGGGTTTCCTATTGGTTCCACTGCTGGTTCTTTTCCTTTTCCTGGGGGACTTTGGGCAAGTTGCTCCCCCCTCTAGGGCTCTGTCCCCAGCAGTGAATTGGGGATTTCATACTTTCCCGCTATTGGAAAGTGCTGGGAGAATCTCCCAGCAAAAGTTGCTCTGACAGTGCTAAGCAGCATCTGACCATTCAAGGTCAGAGTTCACTGCCCAGGAGGAGTGTTTGGCTCTGGGGTTTCACTTCAGCCCAGTGTAGAGAGAGGGGCCCAGCCATGGAGTTTGGCTCAAGAAGACCAAGTCTCCAATTTGTTAAGGACGTTTTGAATTTCAATCCTGTACTCCAAAGTGATTGGTGTCAGTTGCAAATTTTAGAAGCATGGTCTGCACTGCATTTTCCAAATCATTCATGAAAATATTGAATAGTACCGGACTCCGGACTGATGCCTGCCAGACCCATTAGGTACACCCTCTCCATTGGACAGTCAAATATGGAGAAGGGCTCCTGGAGTCTGGGCTTTCAACCAGCTCTGCACCCACATTACACTGATTGCAGCTGGACTGCATTTCCCTCGTTTGCTTGTGAGAATGTCCTACAGGACAGTGTCAAAAGCCTTAATATCTGCAAGCTAGATCCCATCTACTGTTTACCCACCTACACCAGGCCCGGAACCCTGCCGAAGAAGGAATGAGGATTGGTTTGGAATGATTTGTTCTTGACAAATCCATGCTCACTCGACCTAAGAACCAAATTATCCTGTAGGTGCTGCTGACAAACTGAGTGTTTAAGAATGTATTCCAGTATCTCTCCAGCTATGGCAGTCAGGCTAGCTAGTCTGTAAGTCCCAGGGGTCTCTTTGTTCCCCTTTGAAAGATAGGTCCTGTCTTGTTCATGGATGGGAAGATGTTCTTTTTCAGGGATCTCAGACGAGAACTGGGGCACAACACCTGGTTTGTTAAGGCCACAAAAACGGAGGCAGGAACCTCTTCTCTCCTGCTGGCAAAGAACCCTGGTACCTAAAAGATAGGGATTCACATCCTTGAAAGGGCTTTAAAAAGGCAGTGGTTAAAAAGTTTGGCCCCGACCATTTCTTGTTTCCACAAACTAGACACTTTAGCAAACTTTAGAATTTCTTGGTGCAAAAACACCGTGAAACTCCCCTTTCTTCTTCACAGAGGGCTTCTACACCCTTTTTCTCACTCAGGCTCACAACTGCCCAGAGTACGAGAACTGTCCCTGTTCCCATTGGACAAATGGGAGGAGCCTGAGGTACAGAGAAGGGAGGTGACCTACCCAAGGGCCTACACAGCAAGGCGGTGGCAGAGCCAGAAAGAGAAGCCGCCAGTAAGACTCCTGTTCTAACAGACAACAAATCCCCCCAGAGGCAGGGATGCAGCTCAGGAATTGAGATGGTGCGAAAATTTCATTCCAACCGTTTCAGTCCAAATATCCCATTCAGACTAAAACAGTTTGTTTCTCAGAATCATAACAAGTGAGATGGAAGTTCTTTGCAAAAAGATTTTGTTGCAAAACAAAAGCATCTCCTGTTTGTCACAATGTGTTAAATTGTGTCATCACACACAAGGAGGAGACACTTAGATCTTGAAAATTAGATAAGATGCTTCAGTCTGAGCTAAGTCATTGCTGCTCTTAACAATTCCAAAATAAAAAAATACAAATAAAAAAGACTGTTTCAGCTAATCTATTATGTCATAATCTGCTCTGAGTAAACGTGATGGGACACCTCATATTATGCACTACTCTTAGCGACACTCTCCAATGGATCCCCATCCTCCACCCACCATGAGGTAGGTAAGAGTGGATCATTATTATCCCTACTTGAAAGAGGGAGAAGCTAAGGCTGAGAAAGGAGAACTGACTTGTCTTAGGTCACACAGCCAGGCAGTGGCAGAGTTGGGAATAGGACCCAAGAGCCCTGATTTTCAAAGCAACCATCGGATCTTGAGTTTCAGACATTGAATGACCTGAATAATGTGCTCTCAGATGAGCTCCAGACCAACAACAGTACACAGTAATTATTCAGCAAGTATTTGAGGAGAACTGCTATGTTAGAGAGAATCATCAAGTGCTCAGAGACAATTAATGCAGAGAAGCAACAAAATATGTCAAACACAGAACTGGTTCTGACTTATTTCCTTGTTCTTAAAAGAGAACAACATGGACCTGAGTCTCCTCCCTGTCAATAACCCCCTGCTCAGCCAATCAGGATAGAGACTGAGGATGGGAGGCTGAGGATTCTTACCAGAGAGCCCAAAAGATGGCCCAGGTGACTGCTGCGGATCACTGCCCAAGCACTATTTCAGTCCCACATTTTTGGGTGGATCTCTCACAGTGGGAGCTGCAGAACACTCCCCCGCAACATACACACACACACAGAAGCACACCTCCTGGTGTTGAGAGGGGAATAGGAAAAAGGAGATAAGAAGCAAGAGAAGAAGAGAAAGGAGGGAAGGATGGATGGAGGAAAAGCTGAAACAAAAAGGACAAACCCTTATGTCCGCACTGATTCTAAGGGACAAAATCCCAGGGGCGCAATAAAATTCTGCCTCCTTAAGCTCGTGTTTTCCATGTCTAGAATTCAACTCTCACCAGATGGATCAGACTGAACAGGTTTCAAACCTCCAGGAGGCTCTTACCTTCTAAACAGGGACGGCTGTTTTCTAGTAAAATCACTACAAGGGAAGGAGAAAACTCGAAAGAGGTTCCTCCTGGTGCTCACATCTGTGAATCCGAATACTTTATCAGTCCTCAAGGAGAGACCAGGAGAAGGAGACTTGCTGACGCAAAGCCACAGGGGTCTCTGAGGTTTCCCTGGCCCCTCGCCCCTGGACACAGTACACCAGATGAGGCTTCACCAATGCCGAATAGAGAGGAATGATCACATCCCTCGATCTGCTGGCAATGCCCCTACTTATACAGCCCAGAATGCCGTTAGCCTTCTTGGCAACAAGGGCACACTGTTGACTCATAGCCAGCTTCTCGTCAAGTGTAACCCCTAGGTCCTTTTCTGCAGAGCTGCTTCCTAGCCATTTGGTCCCTAGTCTGTAATGGTGAATGGGATTCTCCGTCCTAAGTGCAGGACTCAGCACTTTTCCTTGTTGAACCTCATCTAGTTTCTTTTGGCCCAGTTCTCTAATTTGTCTAGGTCCCTCTGTATCCTATCCCTACCCTCCAGTGTATCTACCACTCCTCCCAGTTTAAGGTCATCTGCAAACTTGTTGAGGGTGCAATCCACACCATCCTCCAGATCATCAATGAAGATATTGAACAAAACCAGCCCCAGGACCGACCCTTGGGGCACTGCGCTTGAAACCGGCTGCCAGCTAGACATGGAGCCATTGACCACTACGCATTGAGCCTGACGATCTAGCCAGCTTTCTATCCACCTTACAGTCCATTCATCCAGCCCACACTTCTTTAACTTGCTGGCAAGAATACTATGGGAGACCGTTTCAAAAGCTTTGCTAAAGTCAAGGAATAACACATGCACTGCTTTCCCCTCATCCACAGAGCCAGTTGTCTCCTCATAGAAGGTAATTAGATTAATCAGGCATGACTTGCCCTTGGTGAATCCATGCTGACTGTTCCTGATCACTTTCCTCTCCCCTAAGTGCTTCAGAATTGATTCCTTGAGGACCTGCTCCATGATTTTTCCAGGGACTGAGGTGAGACTGATTGGTCTGTAGTTCCCTGGATCCTCCTTCTTCCCTTTTTATAGATGGGCACTACAGTAGCCTTTTTCCAGTCATCCGGGACCACCCCTGATCACCATGAGTTTTCAAAGATAATGGCCAATGGCTCTGCAATCACATCCGCCAACTCCTTTAGCACCCTCGGATGCAGCGCATCCGGCCCCATGGACATGTGCTCGTCTCCAGTTTTTCTAAATAGTCCCGAACCACTTCTTTCTCCACAGAGGGCTGGTCACCTTCTCCCCATGCTGTGCTGCCCAGTGCAGCAGTCTGGGAGCTGACCTTGTTTGTGAAGACAGAGGCAAAAAAAGCATTGAGTACATTAGCTTTTTCCACATCATCTGTCCACTAAGTTACCTCCCTCATTCAGTAAGGGGCCCACACTTTCCTTGACTTTCTTCATGTTACTAACATACCTGAAGAAAGCCTTCTTGTTACTCTTAACATCTCTTGCTAGCTGCAACTCCGAGTGTGATTTGGCCTTCCTGATTTCACTCCTGGATGCCTGAGCAATATTTTTATACTCCTCCCTGGTCATTTGTCCAATCTTCCACTTCCTGGAATCTTCTTTTTTGCGTTTAAGATCAGCAAGGATTTCACTGTTAAGCCAAGCTGGTCACCTGCCATTTATACTATTCTTTCTACACATTGGGATGGTTTTTTCCTGCAACCTCAGTAAGGATTCTTTAATCCTTTAGAGGATTGGAACTGATTTCAGTGGAGTCACATGTTTGCTAGGTTTTCATGCATTTGCACAGGAAAATATTGAGTGTTTACATTCATTTCAGGGATCCCTATTCTGTGGAACTCCTCAACATAATGGAAATGAAATTATTTTTGTTGAAGGAAGAAGTTTGTAAGGTGGCAAAGGGACTTGAACCAAGACCCCTTTGATTTTCAGTCAAATACTCTACTACTGAGTTACACTCCCATGGCTCCTGTGGAGGTAAATCGGTGATCTTAAAGATTTTGAAGGACAGGCCCTGCCTCAGAGATCTCCTGTACTCTTCCCAGACCACAGTGCTTTTAAAAATGGGGTTTGATTAAACTTATAGATATATGGAGACACCACAGCTTGCACACACACCCACATAGCTTCCCCCAGTGACATAGCTACCACCTCTCGGGGAGATGGATTAACTACACGGACGGGAAAGCTCTCTCCCCTCTGCTTAGAGCATCTTCATTCTTTATGAATAGGTAGGAAAGAACCTCTTGAACGGACAGTAACCAATTTTTCAAATATTGCTGGGTCTGCATTCAATATGGGTAACTGGTCGTATTGGGCTGGATTAGTAGGAGCATTTCCAGCAGATCGAGAGAAGTGATTATTCCCCTCTATTCAGCACTGGTGAGGCCACATCTGGAGCATTGTGTCCAGTTTTTGCTCTCCCACTACAGAAACAAATTGGAGAGAGTCTAGGGGAGGGCAACAAAAATGATTAGGGGTCAGTGGACTTACGAGGAGAGGCTGAGGGCACGGTCACCCGGGGGGGGGGCAAGTGGGGCAATTTACCCCAGGCCCTGCAGGGATCCCATGAGAATATAGTATTCTATAGTATTGCAACTTTTTTTAATGGAAGGGGCACCCAAAATTGTTTTGCCCCAGGCCCCCTGAATCCTCTGGGCAGTTCTGTCCACTCCACCCTCTTGACTCATTCTCCTCCCTCTGAAGCCCCACCTGTGCTCTGCTCTCACTCCCATTTGGCCACTTCCCACTCCTGCTCTTTCTCTTTGGCTGAGGCCTGCTGGTCCACCTTTTGCTTGCTCCTCTCCTCCCAGAAGGCCTCCTTGTGTCTCTCCACCCCCGCCCCCAAGGTCTGCCTGCTGCCCCCACCTCTCTGCCTTTCCCCTGAGACTCACCCTGCCCAGCTCTCATACCTCTCTGCCTTTCCTGAGACCCACCTTGCCCAGCACTCACACCTCTCTATCCCCTCCCCTGACCTGCCCTGTCCACCACCCACACCTCTTTGCCCCACCCATAAGACTGGCCCTGCCCACCACTTGCACCTCTCTGCCCCTCACCTGAGACCCGCCCTGTCCACCTCTTTCCTTGGTCATCTCTTGTTATTCCTTGAAACATCAAGGATGGAATAAAAAGCTGAGTTTACTCCAGGGTGAGGAAGGAAAGGAACCACCAACCCCCTGGCAAAGCTCAGTGCCCCAGAGAAAACCTGCCCCCTGCTATTACAATCCCTGATGTGCTGGGGATATGATGGTAAAGGAACTGTCTGAATGATCAAGACAGGAAATGGACAACAATCTACAGGAACGTCATTGACCACAAACACACTCTCCTCATAGACTCATAGACTCATAGGTCAGAAGGGACCAATATGATCATCTAGTCTGACCTCCTGCACAAGGCAGGCCACCGAACCCCACCCATCCAATTTTATAACAACCCCTAACCCAGGACTGAGTTATTGAAATCCTCAAAATTGGTTTGAAGACCTCAAGCTGCAGAGAATCCACCAGCAAGCGACCCATGCCCCACGCTGCAGGGGAAGGCGAAAAACCTCCAGGGCCCCTGCCAATCTGCCCTGGAGGTAAATTCCTTCCCGACCCCAAATATGGCGATCAGCAAAACCCTGAGAATGTGGGCAAGACTCACCAGCCAGCACCCAAGAAGGAATTCTCTGCAGTAACTCAGTTCCCATCCCATCCAACATCTCCCCGCAAACCATTGAGCAGACCTATCTGGTGGTAATCCAAGATCAATTGCCCAAATTAACGATCCTATCATAACATCTCCTCCATATACTTATCAAGCTTTGTTTTAAAGCCAGAAAAGTCTTTTGCCCCCACTACTTCCCTCGGAAGGCTCTTCCAGAACTTCACTCCCCTAATGGTTAGAAACCTTCGTCTAATTTCAAGTCTAAACTTCCTAATATCCAGTTTATACCCATTCGTCCTAGTGCCTACATTAGTACTAAACTTAAATAATTCCTCTCCCTCCCTAACCTTAACCCCCTTGATATATTTATATACAGCAAGCATATCCCCCCGCAACCTTCTTCTGGCCAGGCTAAACAAGCCAAGCTCTTTGAGTCTCCTTTCATAAGGCAATTTTTCCATTCCTCGGATCATCCTAGTAGCCCGTCTCTGAACCTGTTCCACTTTGAATTCATCCTTCTTGAACATGGGACACCAGAACTGCACACAGTATTCCAGATGGGGTCACACCAACGCCTTATATAATGGTACTAACATCTCCTTATCCTTGCTGGAAATACCCCGCCTGATGCATCCCAAAATCGCATTTGCTTTTTTAACAGCCATATCACATTGGCGACTCATAGTCATCCTGCTATCAACCAATACCCCAAGGTCCTTCTCCTCCTCTGTCGCTTCCAACTGATGCGCCCCCAACGTATATCTAAAATTCTTATTATTAATTCCTAAGTGCATGACCTTGCGCTTTTCACTATTGTATTTCATCCTATTTCTATTACTCCAGTTTACAAGGTGATTCAGATCTTCCTGAATAGTATCCCTGTCCTTCTCTCTGTTAGCAATACCCCCCAGCTTGGTGTCATCCGCAAACTTTATTAGCACATTCCCGCTCTTTGTGCCAAGGTCATTAATAAAAAGGTTAAATAAGATCAGTCCCAAAACCGATCCTTGAGGGACTCCACTAGTGACCCCCTTCCAGTCTGACAGTTCACCTTTCAACACGACCCGCTGGAGTCTCCCCTTTAACCAGTTCCTTATCCATCTTACAACTTTCATATTCATCCTCGTCTTTTCCAATTTAACTAACAGTTCACCATGCGGAACCGTGTCAAACGCCTTACTGAAATCGAGGTAAATTATATCTACCGCATTTCCTTTATCTAAGTAATCCGTCACCTTCTCAAAGAAGGAGATCAGATTGGTTTGACACGATCTACCTTTAGTAAATCCGTGTTTCAATTCGTCCCAATTACCATTGACCTCTATATCCTTAACTACTTTCTCCCTTAAAACTTTTTCCAAGACCTTACATACTACAGATGTCAAGCTAACAGGGCTATAATTACCCGGATCATTTTTATTCCCTTTCTTAAAAATAGGAACTACATTAGCAATCCTCCAGTCATACGGCACAACCCCCGAGTTTATCGATTGCTTAAAAATTCTCGCTAACGGGCTCGCAATTTCACGCGCCGGTTCCTTTAATATCCTCGGATGGAGATTGTCCGGGCCCTCCGACTTTGTCCCATTGAGCTGTTCACGTACGGCCTCTACCTCAGTTGCGGTAATATCCACTTCCATATCCACATTCCCGTTTATCATCCCTCCATCATCGCTAGACTCCTCACTAGTCTTATTAAAAACTGAGGCAAAGTACTTGTTTAGATGTTGGGCCATGCCCAGGAATTCTTGCAGTTCAGCCAGGGACACACTTACACAATGGCACAGCAGTGTGTGTGTTGTGGAAGCTGGTCTGAGGGAACAATTGGAATTGATCACTCAGTGAGAACAGAACTGGAGTGTAGTGAGAGACACATCTCAAGCAAGTAGTTGTGGCTGAGTGGTTAAAGTGATGGGCTAGAAATCCATTGGGGTCTTCCTGAACAGGTTCAAATCCTGCCAACTACGGAGGAAGTTGTGGTTCTTCAGTTTCAACAGAGCTGGGTCTTGTCTCACTCTCAAGCTATATCTACACTCTTGGGTAATGTGGCTTTAAAGTGTTTCAATTAAACAGCTGTTGCATGTCCACACTATGCCCTTTGTGTCACCAGAGCACATCCAGGCTAGACACTTGGATGGCCACAGAGAGCAGTGCATTGTGGGTAGCTGTGCAACTGGTTGTGGGTGCTTTGGGAAGGGTTTGCAAAGCCTCATGGGCTGGTACAGCATCACATAAGGCAGGTTTCTCTATCCCATTGTTCCATGGGAATCCTACTAGATTGCCAGCTGCTTTTCAACTGCAATGTGCCTGGTGGGGTAGAGAATGTGTTTGTGTGTGTGGGGAGAGGAATTGTGTGGGCACACTGTCTCTAAGTTCAGACAGCTGCTGCAAGCAACCAGTCCTGAGGCAGGGGGAAGGGGACAGCCCCAACATCAGCCACTGTTTCCCTCACTGGCTCAGCTCAGCACAGCAGCCTCTGTGACACACACACACTGCTGCCTTCTTAGCTCTGTGTCAGGGGTGCTGGAACAGGGGGTTAGAGGGCCATGGCCCCACCACTCTTTACTGACTGTTAGGACAAATGATGGAGTGGGGGGAAGGGTGGAGTCTTGGGGGAAAAAGGCGTTCTGTGGGTGTGGCCTCGGGGGAGGGGTGGTGTGAATGTGGGTCCCTGGGGAAGGGGTGTCATGGGAGCACCACAGTTCAGACAACAGTGCCCCCCCCACACACTGTAAGGAAGCTCCCGTCGCCCCTGCTCTGTGTTCGTGGCACGGGAGAGAGCAGCGTTCCACGCCAGTGATTTGCTCCCCAGGGCTCCGGCAGGGGGGCTCAGGCAGCGATTTAAAGGGCCCGGGGCTCTGGCCTCTGCAGGGAGCCCTGGGTCCTTTAAATCACCAGCTTGGGGAAGCTGGGCCGGGCTAGCACAGCGTACCCGCTCTTGCCGGTACCCCATACCGGACCGGCCCGGCTTACTTTCACCTCTGGAAGGACCTCACCTGGATCAATAACTGGTTAAAAGCTAGGAAACAAAGGGTAGGACTAAATGGTCAGTTTTCAGGATGCAAACAGATAACTAGTGGTGTCTGTACTGGGACTATTCAACATATTGATAAACGATTTGCTAGACAGCGAGGTGACAAATTTTGCAGATGATCCCAAACTACAGAGGATAGTTAAGTGCGAAGCAGCCTGTGAGGAGCTAAAAAGAGATTTCACAAAACTGGGTGAAAGGGCAACAAAATGGCAGATGAAATTCAATGTTGATAAGTGCAAGGTGATGCACATTGGCAAACACAATCTCAACTCTACATATAAAACGATGGGATGTAAAATAGCTATTGCAACTCAAGTGAGAGATCTTGGAGTCACTCTGGATAGTTCTCTGCAAACATCCACTCAATGTGCAGTGGCCGGCAAAAAGCAGGGAAGGTGTCCCTAGTCTCCGTTTGCTGGGAGCGGGTGACAGGGGATAGATCACTTGATGATTACCTGTTCTGTTCATTCCCTCTGGGGCACCTGGCTTTGGCCGCTATGGGAAGACAGGACACTGGGCAAAATGGACCCAGTCTGACCCAGTCTGGCTGCTCTTAAGTCCCTATGCTCCCTTCATACAGATGCCGGGGATTCTGCCTCACAATGTGTCCCTGAGGTCTCAGCCAAAATGCCCAGACTGGCAAACACTCTGGGCTCCTGAAGCCCCTGCCTCCCACCTAGTGCCTATGGCTCATGCCTGACCCTTGCTGCTGCTCCTTGCTGTAGAAGATGAAAGGAGCAGAGGCAGCGCAGGAGCCTTCTGGGAACGCAGATCTGAAGCTTTGGGAGAGACACATTGTTTAAGACATCGGAGCGCTGTAAACCATGCAGCCACCCCCTCAATCAGGGCCTATTCCAGCCCTGAGTCTGGGCTACCACGATCCCTCCCGCAGAGCAGGGTGCCCACAGATTACAGCCTGAAAATAGGCTTGTGACACTAATTCCTGTTCTCCCTGGCAGGGTCTGACCTAGACCAAGTGGCACCCTAGGCAAGACGTGTCTTTGGTGCCCCCCCCCGCATATGTTAAAATTTTAAGTATCTTATTTTACATTGCATTTGTAGCTCAGTACATGATTTTGATGTACAATTTCGATGCATGATTTTCTCTGTCATATAAGATGCTAAATTTGCAGGCTAGGTTCTGTAAACCTGTATTTATTCATGCCATATATAAGCAAATAAAACAAATGCATTTTCTTTAAGCATATAGAAACTTTTTAATTTTAACGGTAACTGAAACGTACTAACATCTAGAAATGGAACTGTCACCAGCACAGGGCTGGCCAGGATTAAATAGTGTTACAGTAGGAGACAGCGTTAGGATGTTAACCCCAGGCCTTTAGTTGAAAGGTGGCTTCTCTCACCTTTCCCCATGAACTGAAGCGCAGCATTAAAGAGATCCAAAGATTGGCCAATGGCATTTTCAAGTGCTAAAATAGCAAGCGATGTCGCTCTCTCATTGGCCATCAGTGACTGAAGATGTGGTTTAATGAGCCGAAAAGAAACCTAGCAGCTGCTGAAGTAGTTCAGTTGGGAGCGTGCAAGACTAACAGGCTATTCTATCCAGCTTTGTGCACAGGTGGGATGTTTTCTGAAAGGTGCAGCAGTTCCTTTAACTGCCACGAGTCCCTCATTTCAGGCTATGCAGCAGGAAAAGACAGCATGGGCTTCTGCACCGAGTTGGCCCACCTGACCTTTCATTCGTCTATTGCTCTTTGTCAGCAAGGAGAAGAAAAAGAAGATCTCCCTCAAGCTGGAGTCACACGGGCGAGGTAAGGACGACTTTCTGAGTGCCGGCTCCAGTCCTCTGCTCTGCCAGCTGACCTATTGAAGGGCTGCCACCACTTTCTCTAGGTTTGTCCATCGGTCTGTGGCAGGGTGAGCAACAGCCAAGCAGATGGAGTTTTTGTAGTGTAGTGGTTATCAAATTTGCCTAACACGCAAAAGGTCCCTGATTCAAATCCAGGCAGAAGCACGATGGTTTCCTTTTCCCAGATCCCCTTGCTGTTCAGGAAGGCGCTCCTCCTTCTGCCACTGGCCTGTCCCTGGGATAACTCCAACCGCTGCATGACAGAAGGTGCTGACAGCAGTGGAGAAAGCACCTTGGTGTCAGGCTGGAGAACCTAGAGGAGTTAGGCATGTTACCTCTCAGAGACTTGTGGCTTGGCCTCCTCTGCCATTGGAGATTGGCAGGTGGACGCCGGCTCTTCCTGCTGGCCTTCTTTGCGTGACTTCCAAAAGGAGGAAGTGAGGCAGGAATGGGGCAAAAGAGGAAAGTCAAGCTGAGAAAGGCAGGGCAGAAACTAAGCACATCATTGTGGCTAAGTGGGTTTAGTAGAGCACCACCATTCATTCTGCAAAGCCTGGGGAGGTGTGGTTGGCTGCTGGCAGGCAGAATCCTGTGCCCGCCTCTTGGCTTCCCAGGGATGGCTACTTGCAGCCCAGGAGAAGAAGGGGGGTTCTGGGTCAAAGGAAAACAAGGAAAGCTGAGTCCAAGTGGAGAATGGCTGCTCCTTTATGGCCAACCTGGGGGCATGACTGATGGTTTTAGAGGTGGAGGCTGGGCTGGCTGTGAGCAACTGGGATCCAGGAAACCCCCACCTGCCCTTCTGAGGGCCAAACCATGGAGGTGCGGTTGGCTGCTGGGAGATAGACCCCTGTGGCTGGCTGTTGGCATCCCAGGGATGGCTCCTTGCAGCCCAGGAGAAGCGGGGTTCTGGGGGAAAGGAAAATAAGCAATGACGAGGCTGAGTAGGCTCCTTTCTGGCCAAGATGGTGGGCTGTGGTGGCTCTGGGTGTTGCCTGTAAGCCATAAGTGGACTTGGTGCAGTGAAAACTGCTGCTCCATTCTGGCTGACCTGGGGGTGCCATGGACGACTTGGGAGTGGGGGCAGGGCCCTGGCTGTGAGCAAATGGGATCCAGGAAGCCCATCCTGCCCCTCCAGGGGCCGAGTCTTCTTCTTCTCTCCTGCCATGGGGACCCTGGCCTCAAGCCTGCCCAGCATGTGCTGTAGCTCGAGCATTAAGCCTTCCTGTGTGGCCTGTGCTGGAGCTGACCCTGGGCCCCTGTGGGGCACTGTTGGGGGAAATCCCGACTGCCGGTCACTTTGGGAGCTGTGCTTCCCGAGGTAAGCACCCCCCCTCCGACCACCTCCTGCACCCTTACCCCTGCCCCAGCACAGAGGCTGCACTTGAACATGCACTGTCAAGGATTGGCCAAGAACTTCTGCTCTGTTTATGTGAAAGAGACACAAAAAAGGGAGCCCAGCGGACAAGTTTAATTCACAAGCACAAACTGGCTGGCCAAGCCAGGATCTCTCAGTTACTCAGAAGGCTCTTCAGCCAGCTCTTCCCAAAGACCAGTCTCTGGAGGCTTTTGTGACATGATGAACCTCAAAATAGCCCCCTGTAGCTCACATATTCATCATTCATATATGACTGTGATATCTCATACAAACAATTCCATGTCAGTTATCACATGAAAAGTCATGATCTGCTGAAAACGGTTACTCTGTCCAAATATGTATAGCATGAGGGTGTATGAAGTTATGCATTTTTCTGTATGGTTGTTACTGAAATATGCTATAATTTTGCTAGTGACCCCTGCCAAGGAGGGAGTTCAACAACCATGAATCAGCAGAGGAATTGTAATTAAGGGATTTCCAGTTCAATGACAGATGCTCAAACACAACACTGTGGGGACTGCTCAAGTCTATGAGTCAGTTGCACAAGACCACACCAGGAGGATTCCCCAACCTAGTGACTCAGCAGAGTCCACCTGGACACGTCTGGGCAAGTGTCTTCTAGACACTTGAACTAAGGATATAAAATAGGAGACTGTAGCATCATGTTTTTGCCTTTGTTCTCCCTCACCTATGTTGGAAGTGTCCGGGTAGAGAACAGCTGCCCCCGGGAATGGGGGAGAGAACTGAGTGGGGCACAGCCAGAGGGCTGTGTCCATAAGAGGACACTGAAGTCCTGAGAGTGTCATGGGTCCTAATGATAAAACAGATGCAGCCACATGCCACTAGATGAAGGCGCACCGGTGAACCAGAACTTATTACCAGGATGGCCAGCAAGAGGCACCACAGCAATGAGGCATGCCCCATGGCACCAAGACTTAGCCACAAGGAAGGCTCTCTCTGTCTTGAACAAGCACTTAGAAGGATTCTGCTGACAGGTCTTTTCTTTTTTTGAAAAGAGATACAAAAAAGGAGCCAATAAACACACTAAGTTCAGGAAGGAATTGCTGGCAGTCCAAGCCAGGCTCTTCTGGTTAGTAGGAAGGCTCTTCAGCCAGCTCTTCCCAAAGATCACTATCTAGAGACCTTTTAACAGCCACTGCAGATGGTGACCACAAAACAGGCAAAGAGATGCCAAAATAGAGTTCTCCACTGCCTGCAGCCATCACGCTACCAGGAGTTCTGTGCACAGAAAGGCCCCTGCTGGGGGGAAGAGGCCTTGTTAGAGACTCTTCTGACACCAGCCGTTCTCAAATAGTGTTTAGTGTTCTGTGTTGTGACTTCAGCATCCACAGATGCCAGTCCAGTTGGGGGACATTTTTCCTGTCTCCACATTTGTCTAGTGCCTCCTTTCAACACTTGTCACCAAAAAGACCTGTTTCTTTTGCAAACAATGTACAGCTACGCAAAGGCAGTCTTCTTCATTTCCTCAAAAGATCACCAAGCTGTGAGGAGAGGACACACATTCAGCCAGGCTGGATCCTGAATCTTCTCTTTATTCAGCAGGTGTCCGAGAAAGACAGAAATCTACCCCATGTAGAGGTCAAAAATAGGAGTTTATTACACACAGTGCTGGCGGAGTGTCACCTTGCTTATTAGGCTCAGAGACATTGTTAATTAATTAATTACAATAGAATATATAGATTTTTCACAAGCGGGGGAAAGTGATGGGATAGGCAGTTCCACACCCCGGGATAGGTTTTGCAGCAAGACAAGATAAGCACATTAGCCAATAGTTAACAGATTACATAATGTCTCCACCCATGGTCTCAAGTTAGCAAGTTAACATTTCATTAATACTTTGATAAAATGTTGTTAGTATAAAATATCTATGTTGAATTCTGATTTGGGGTCCATAGGAATGGAGCAACTCCTTTAATTGTCCAACAGCTACATTCCTAGGGGTTAAAGCAAAGAAACAGTGAAAGTATATGGCAATAAAGATTTTCTGTGTGTCTAAAGGCAGGCATTGGTCCCTGGGAAGGGACGTGGAAGGATGACATATCTTATACTGACATGTGACAACTTTTCATAAACTCAAGACTGGATCTCTGGGAAGAACGTCTCCCTACAGAAGAAACAAACACAATAGGAACAGGGATTCTTTGTTCAATCTGCATCTCTGAATAAGACACAATTCTTCAGTTCTTAGCTCCAACACCTGGCAATTTGCTGACCAGGCCTATCTTAGCAAGCAAGGCTTTCTGTTTACCCCAGCTTTCTCTTAGCTTATCACTATTTGCTAGGCCTCTGGTCCTTGACCATACTCTGGACTTTGAGTCTGGAAAAGAGCTGGCACAATCCATGCACCAGGTTGCTACATAAAGAGCAAATAGATTTTTAATCCTTCACATGAAGTAATGGCAAAGCTCTTAGTTCAGGCCTGTAGCAGCTATGGAATAAACTGCAGGTTCAAATCAAGTCTCTGGAGTCCATCCACAACTGGGATGGGGCATTCAGTCCTTTGTACAGAGCTGAAGCTTGTTTGTAGCAAAGTCCCTCCAGAGGTATGAAGCAGGACTGAAGACAAGATGGAGATGAGGCATCAGCCTTTTATAGTCTCTTGCCACGTGGTCTTTGCTTTCTTTGTCCCAAGGACACTCTATCCAGCACGTGGCACAGAAAAACCTTTGAGTTCTGTCCACAGGCAGGTCCCTGCATACCTTGATGAGTCACAAGGTGTATCTGCCTTCTCTCAATGGGTCGATTGTATAACTGATGGTCCTTAGTGGGCCATCAAGCAGGCTAGGCAGAATTGACACCAACTTGTCTTGAGTGTTCCCCAGAAGCAGAGCACGAGTTTGAAATATGGACAGCATATAACCAATATTCATAACGTCAACTACAAAAATGATACACATCTAGAGATAGCATCATTATAATCAGTCAATCAGAACCTCTTCACAGACCCCTTACGTGGCAACTTTTCTATAATATTGGCTGCAAATATAGAACAGTGGTCGCAATGGTGATCTATACAGTTACAGATTAAGTCATTAATGTCACAGGAGGTGACATGGTATCAGTGAGACTGATATTGGAATGCTGCCTCCAGTTCTGGTGTCCTCGGTTGAAAAAGATGATGTGAAATTGGAGCTGGGGCAGCAAAAAGCCACCAAATGTTCTGAGGGCTGGAGAAAAATGCCTTCTAGTAAGCTATTGAAAGAGCTCAGTCTGTTTAGCTTATCAAAAGAAGATTGAAAGGTGACTTCACTGAAGTGTTGAAGGGCCTTAATGGAGAGAAAATATTGGGTGTTAGAGGGCTTTTTAACTGAGCAGAGAAAGGCATAACAAGACCCAACGGCTGGAAGGTAAAAAGAGACAAATTCATATTACAACTAAGGCACAAATATTCAACAGCGAGGATGATTCACCACAGGAACAGGTTACCAAGGAAAGTGGTGGATTTGCCATCTCCTGATGTCATTTAATGAAGACTAGATGCCTTTCTGGAATGTGTTTGCCTCCAAAGTAGCTCTTTTGTCATACAGGAGGCCTGCGATATGCAGGGGGTCAGATTAGAAGCTCTAATGGTTTCTTCTGGCCATAAAGTCGACTAATTTCTGAAAAACTGAGTGTAGCATTGGCAGCAGCGTCTGATATTTTCCTGTCTAGCCGGCTTGCTTCCTAGAACGAACGCTCCTTGAGTGGGGTGATCGACAAGGAGTAGCTTAAACCTGCAAAGAGCCTGGCCAGGGGCAGGACATTAACACAGCAAGGGAGGGGTGTGGCAGTGACATCACAAAGGCCTTTTTCAGGACCTCAGACAATCGGTCAAAGGTGGTGGGGAGGTGGTGACCTCACAGAGAGATGGTGACATCATCCAGGCAGGACAGAGGCGAGGGGCCAGGGAAACCTCAGAGACCCCTGTGGCTTTGCTTCAGCAAGTCTCTTTCTCCAGGTCTCCTTGAGGACTGACAGAGTATTCGGGTTCACGGATGTGAGTGCCAGGAGGAACCTCTTTCGAGTTTTCTCCTTCCCTTGTAGTGATTTTACTAGAAAACAGCCATCCTTGTTTAGAAGGCAAGAGCCTCCTGGAGGTCTGAAACCTGTTCAGTCTGATCCATCTGGTGAGAGTTGAATTCTAGGCATTGAAAACACGAGCTTAAGGAGGCAGAATTTTATTCCACGCCTGGGATTTTGTCCCTTCGAATCACTGGGGACATTAGGGTTTGTCCTGTTTTTTTCACCTTTCCCTCCATCCATCCCTCCCTCCTTTCTCTTTGTCTCTTGCTTCTTTTGTCCTTTCTCCTGTTCCCGTCCCAACACCAGGGTGTGTGTGTGTGTGTGTGTGTTGCAGGGGAGTGCTCTGCAGCTCCCACTGTCGGTGGTAAATCCAAAACTGTGGGGCTGAAATAGTGCTCTGACAGTGATCCCCACTGGTGACCTGGCCCATCCTTTGTGCTCTCTGGTGAGAACCCTCAGCCTTCCCTCCTCAGGCTCTACCCTGATTGGTAGGGAGGAGACTCAGGTCCTTGTTGTTCTCTTTTAAGATCAAGGAAATAAGTCAGAACCAGTTCTTTGTTTGATAAATTTTGCTGCTTCTCTGCATTAATTGTCTCTGAGCAGTTCATGATTCTGAGCAGTTCATTGCAGTTCTCCTCAAATACTTGCTGAATAATTACTGTGCACTGTTGTTGGTCTGGAGCTCATCTGAGAGCACTTTATTCAGGTCATTCAATGTCTGAAATACAAGTTCCGATGGTTTGTTTGAAAATCAGGGCTCTTGGGTCCAATTCCCAACTTTTCCACTGACTTGCTGTGTGACATAAGACAAGTCCATTCTCCTTTTTCAGCCTTACCTTCTCCCTTTTTCAAGTAGAGATAATAATGATCTGCTCCTACCTACCTCACAGTGGGCGGAGGATGGAGATACATTTGAGAGTGTCACTCGGAGTAGGGCATAGTATGAGGTGTCCTATCACGTTTACTCAGAGCAGATTAACACATAATAGAATAGCTGAAATAGTCTATTTGATTCGTATGTTTTTATTTTGAAATTGTTAAGAGCAGCAATGACTTAGCTCAGACTGAAGCATCTTATCTAAAGTTTGAGATTTAAGTGTTTCCTCTTGTGTGCGACAAGACAATATAACACACTGTGACAGACAGGAAATGCTTTTGTTTTGCAACAAAATATTTTAGCAAAGAACTTTTATCCCACTTGTTATGATTTCGAGAAACAAACTGGTTTAGTCAGAATGGGATTTTCTGACAGAAACAGTTGGAATGACATTTCCCCACCATCTCGATTCCTGGGCTCTATCCCTGCCTCTTGGGGGTTTGTTGTCCATTAGAATAGGAGTTGGAACTGGTGGCTTTTCTTTATGGCTCTGCCACCGCTTTGCTTTGTAGGCCCTTGGGTAAGTCACTTCCCTTCTCTGGACCTCAGGCTCCCCTCATCTGTCCAATGGGAACAGGGACAGTTCTTGAACTCTGGGTGGTTGTGAGCCTGAGTGAGATAAGGGGCGTTAAAGCCCTCTGTGAAGGAGAAAAGGGAACTTCTCAGTGACTGGGGCTCCTCTGTGTATGGCCCCAATGGGGAAGGAAAGAGATCGTGTGGGGGAGAAGACAGGCAGAAGGGGTAAAATGGGGCTAAACCAGAAATGAGGAGATTTTCTTCCTGTTAAAATATCCTGGAGTCTCATGGCTGAAAAGTCGCATCTTTAGTTAAATATGAACCAGCAGCCTTGCAATTACCAGGCAAAGGTGTGAACCGCAGAGACTGATAATTGCCTGCTTCCCAACTTTGCCTAAGAAGCAACTGCAGTGGTGCTACTGGTTAGTGCAAAAGGGGCTACTGCTGGGCTTATGAGTTCAAACCTTACCTTAAATACTGGTTTCTATTACCCCTGTAGCTTCCCCAACTTGTATTGCCCAATTCACATGGAAAGTACTCTCCTAGGAAAAGGAGAATAAATTCTGAAATGTGGAAGCTGATGCTCAGCTTGGAAATATCCACCCTCTGCTGCCATGAATTCTAGTAGATTGTTCACTGTCAGGGAAAAATCATCTATTAGCTGCCAGGAAAGGTGTCTGGGCACCATATCCCCCTGCTTCTTCCAGTGCACTCCTGGCTCGGTCACGGCTGCAGAAGGATTCTATAAGCATTGAATCTAAAATTTTTCCAAGCCTTCTTAGCACAGCTGGTAGTGTCTCAGTCTCATAATCTGAAGGCTTTGAGTTCAAACCTCTCAGAAGACAGTGGTTTTTGCTCCCTGCTTCAAATTTTCTAAAGGAAATCAGAGAAAAGAGACTACAAGAGAGTGTTTTCTAGACACCTTCGCATCCATCTAACACACACACAGACAGAATCTTCTAAGGCATTAACTTTTCCTTCTCTATAGAGTTTGTATTCTCCATAGAGCAAAATATATCAAAAACATGCAAGTCTAAACCTAATACAATATGAAACTCAATACAGATAAAATCTCACCCTCAGAGATCTTCCAATAAGCTTCTTTTGCAGACTAGGCTTATTTCTAGTCTGGGCCCAATCTTTTCACCTGGCGTAATCCTTGTTCCAGCTCAGGTGGTAGCTAGGGGACTTCTTATGACTGCAGCCACCTTTCTTCTGTTCTACCCCCTTATATAACTTTGGTACAAGGCAGGAATCTTTTGTCTCTCTCCTGGGGAAAAGCCCCAGGTTTAAGATGGATTCCTGTACCAGGTGACATGCTCACATGTCCTGTGAGACACCAAGCCTTCATTTTTCCTGGCCTGACTCACAGATGGTGCAGGACAGAGCCATCTACAGTCAATTGTCCTGGTTAATGGGAGCCATCAAGAGTCCAAACCACTATTAGTGGCCCACACTTTGCATCATTACAACAAGACCTCAGAGTTATTGTTCATATTTCTAGTTTCAGATACAAGAATGATCGGTTCATACACATACGATGAACACACACAGTCGATTATAAACTTTGTAATGCTACCTTACATGCATAAAGCATATTCCAGTTACATTATATTCACACTCATTAGCATATTTTAATAAAATCATATGGAGTGCAACGTCATAGCAGGGAAAGGGTTTTACTGCAGCACCTGGGAGCAGTTGAGTTTCATGTTCAGGCTGTGGTATGAGTTTCTCCAGGTTTCTCGTAATCACACAGGGCCCTTAGCAGGTGCTCTCGATACAGGAATGGCCCAGACATGATAAAGTGATGGGAATTGCGTTTTCCTTTTTAATTTTTGTATTTCCAATGACATTTCTGTTTGTGATTTCGTTTTGCTTTGTATAACTGTGTTTTCTCCTGGATTTGCTATTTAACTAAAAAAAGAATAAGGCCTCAGGGGGCCGGATGGAGGAGCAGGCTGGGGCTAGGACTGCTAAGAGAGTGAAAGCATCAGGTTTTCTGTATTGTTTTCTGCCCTCATTTTCTGAGTAGTTTTTTTTCAACATCAGATTTGCTCAGTTGGTAGAACATCAGACTTTTAATCTGAGGGTCCAGGGTTCAAGTTCCTGGTCAGGTAGAAGGACAAGTCCCCAAGATTTTCAGGAGGCATCTCTTGAGGACTCTCTTTGACTTCATTTTTTCCTTTTCAGAACTTGGCCTTTCCTAAAAAGGGCTCTTTACTGCTTGGGACTGAAAGTGCTACTTCCTCACCTGTCCACTGGCATTACAGTCTGGAGGAAGAAAGGCCTCTGGGCCTGTAACAAAGTGCTGTGTGCTGATTTTTTGAGCAAATGTAGGGCTGGCCAGAAAGGCATATTCCCACTGGGTATTCCCTGAGAGAAAAAATTGTCCCCACAGAGTCTTTCATGCTAGAAATCAAACTCTTTTGGCTGGTCCCATGGTGTAAGGGCTGGTATTCAGACCTGTGAATCCTGAAATCAAAATTCAAGCCCCTGTAGAATTGTGGGGTCCTTTCATTGCCAGCTAATTATTCTGGGATTTCCAAAGCTTCCTCCTGCTCTTTTCAATGACATAGTAGCCTGTCTTTTGCCTGCTAGCTGTTGTGACTCGCATAAGAGGGCATGTTTGATCCCAAAGAAAGGCCCTCCGTTAGGCTCAGTCTGAATAGAGGACAATGTAGCACTGCATGAGACAGGTCAATTTTATTTTGCTTTGTATAACTGTGTTTTCTCCTGGATCTGATATTTAACTAAAAAAAGAAGAATGTCTCTGGGTGCCACATGGAGAAGCAAGATGGGCATAGGGCTGCTAAAGAAGCAAGAGTAGCAAATTTTCTGCCCTCTTTTTCTTGACTAGTTTCTCTTCTGCATCAAACTTGCCCTTTTTTTCTGTGAGCCTAGCTAGCTCAGTTGGTAGAGCATCAGACTTTTAATCTGACGGTCCAGGCTTCAAATTCCTGGTCAGGTGAAAAGGGAGCATTTCCCCATATGGTACTCCTCCAACAACTGAAAAAGGCATCTCCTCAGGATGTTATTTCACAACAGTCACTTTTCCTCCAGGACTTGGTCTTTCCCAGAAAGGGCCATGTACTGCCTAGGATGGAAGTCTGGATTAAGAAAGGCCTCTGGGAGTTGCAGCAAACTGTTACATGCCAACTTGGTGAGTAAATGCAGGGCTGCGCCCGCAGGGTCATCCACACCAGAACTCAGCAGAGATCTGGGGGTTCCCTATTGGTCCCATGGTGTAAGAGCAGCCCTCAGGACTTTGAATCCTGCAATCTGAGTTGAAGTCTCAGTAGGATCTGAGGACAATTCCTGTGCGACCTAATCCTGCTGGGTCTTCCAAGGCTCTGTCTTGCTCTCTCAAATGATATGAAAGCCTGCCTTTTGCCTGCTAGCTGTTGTGACTTGAGCACAA
This sequence comes from Gopherus flavomarginatus, assembly GCF_025201925.1. Classification (NCBI taxonomy): domain Eukaryota; kingdom Metazoa; phylum Chordata; order Testudines; family Testudinidae; genus Gopherus; species Gopherus flavomarginatus. The sequence continues at coordinate 9,078,867 of NC_066632.1, read as the reverse complement.
GAGGGGATGTTTGATCCAGAAGGCTGGTCGTGCTTGGAGTCCTGTAGGTAGGGATGGGAGCTCCATTTCCTCTGAGTCCTGAAGCTGGGCTGCAGCCTGGCCTACTAGGCAGCCCTATTGGTTGACCAACTGGCCCAAAGTCACTTGGGCGGTGTTGGCGTTCCCCAGGAATGCTGAAAGGCCTAAGGGAGGGAGGCTTAATACTCCTCCCTATCAGTCAGGGTGGAAGAGGAGGGCTGCAAGAGTGGGTAGGTTGATGAGCTGGGCCTTCTAGCATTTAGTTGGGTACATGGTGAGGAACGCAAACTGGGAGAAGCAGTTGCCGGCCTGTGAGGAATGGCTCAGCCGGTGGCGTAAGTAGACCTTGTAATTACCTACAAAGCTGTGATGCTCAAGACCTATCTTTTGTCTACAGGGAATTTCCTCAGCCATGTATTTCCCCCTGCTCCATGAGTACTGCTGAGGCTGAACATGATGACCTTCCACTTCTTGTGGGGCAATAGGATATCCCTACCTAGACAGGAGACGTGTGGCTTTTCTGCCATATTAGAAGAGAGGTTGGGCCTGGTGGGCTTTGAAGTCTTTTATGGCTTTACTTTTTTGTTTTTACATTTTCAGTGGGTGGCTCCCAAGCAAGAGTTGACTCACCTGATCTTTCTTTCTTCTCCTGCTCTCTCTCAGCAAGGGGAAGAAAAAGAAGCTCTCCTTCAAGCTGGAGTCAGAAGGACAACATAAGGATGACTTCCTGAGTTCCGGCTCCAGTCCTTTGCTCTGCCAGCTGACCCATCGAAGGGCTGACATCACTTTCTCCAGGTTCGCCCATCGGTGTGTTCAGAATGGAGAGGGGTGACTAGTGGTGTTCCCCAATGGTGAGTTCTAGGACCAATCCTATTCAACTTAGTCATAAATGATCTGGAGAAAGGGGTAAACAGTGAAGTGGCAAAGTTTGCAGATGATACTAAACTGCTCAAGAGAGTTAAGACCAAAGCAGACTGTGAAAGATTTTCAAAGAGACCTCACAAAACTAAGCGATTGAGCAAAAAAATGGCAAATGAGATGTAATGTGGATAAATGTAAAGTAATGCAGATTGGGAAAAATAACCCCAACTATACATACAATATGATGGGGGCTAATTTAGTTACAGTTAATCAGGAAAGATATCTTGGAGTCGTCGTGGATAGTTCTCTGAAGACGACCATGCAGTGTTCAGCAGCAGTCAAAAAAGCAAACAGGATGTTAGGAATCATTTAAAAAGGGATAGAGAATAAGACAGAGAATATTTGCCCTTATATAAATCCATGGTACACCCACATCTTGAATACTGCGTATAGATGTGGTCTCCTCATTTCAAAAACGATATACTGGCACTAGAAAAGGTTCAGAGAAGGGCAACTAAAATGATTAGGGTTTGGAATGGGTCTCATATAAGGAGAGATTAAAGAGATTAGGACTTTACATTTTTGAAAAGAGGAGACTAAGGGGGGATATGATAAAAATATATAAAATCATGAATGATGAGGAGAAAGTGAATAAGGAAAAATTATTTACTTGTTCCCATAATATAAGAACTAGGGGCCACCAAATGAAATTAATGCACAGCAGGTTTTAAACAAATAAAAGGAAGTTCTTCTTCACACAGTGCACAGTCAACATGTTGAACTCCTTGCCTGTGGAGGTTATGAAGGCTAGGATTATAAGAGGGCTTAAAAGAGAACTAGATAAATTAATGGAAGTTAAGTCATGAATGGCTATTAGCCAGGATGGGTAAGGAATGGTGTCCCTAGCCTCTGCTTGTCAGAGGATGGAGATGGATGGCAGGAGAGAGATCACTTGATGATTGCCTGTTAGGTTCACGCCCTCTGGGGCACCTGGCATTGGCCACTGTTGGCAGACAGGACACTGGGCTGGATGGACCTTTGGTCTGACCCAGTATAGCCATTCTTATACTCTTATGAAGGGAGTGGCAGAGTTCTTTGACAGAGTTTGTGTAGTGTAGTGGTTATCACGTTTGCCTAACCCGCAAAAGGTCCCTGGTTCAAAACCAGGCAGAAACAAACTTGCTTAGTTTTCCCAGCTTCCCTGGCTGTCTAGCAAAGTTCCTACTGCTGCCACTGGCATGTACCTGTGATAAACCCAACCCCTGCAGGACAGAGGCTGGGGAAATGAGCTGAGAAAGAGCCTTGGCATCAGCAGAGAAAAGCTAGAGGATCTGGGTCAGTCACCTTTTGGAGCCTTGTGGCTTGGTCTCCTCTGCCCCGGGAGGTTGGCTGGTGGAGACCAGCTCTTCCTGCTGGCCTCCTTTGTGTGACTTGCCAAAGGAGGAAGTGAGGCAAGAATGGGGCAAAAGAGGAAAGTCGAGCTGAGGAAGGCAGGGCAGAAGCTAAGCATCTCAGTGCGGCTAAGTGGGGTTAGTAGAGCGCCACCATTCATTCTGCAAAGTCTGGGGAGGTGCAGTTGGCTGCTGGGAGGTAGGATCCTGTGCCTGCCTCGTGGCTTCCCAAGGATGGCTACTTGCAACCCAGGAGAGAAAGGATGGTTCTGGGTGAAAGGAAGACAAGCAAAGCTCTGGGAGGAAATTTGGGTGTGGGGTGCGGGCTTTATGCTTGGGGGTTGGGGTGCAGGAGGGGGTGGTGCTTACCCCGGGCACTGCTACTCCCGAAGTGACCAGTACACACAACCCTGTGACAGCAGCTCTCAGGTCAGCGGGGACAGTGAGTCTCCATGTGCCGCTACCTGCAGGCGCGGCCCCCAGAGCTCCCATTGGCTGCAGTTCCTGGCCAATGGGAGCTGTGGAGTTGGTTCTCGGGGCAGAGGCAGCACATGGAGACACTCCTCCCACCCCAGGGGATGCTGGGAAATACCAGACACTTCTGGAAGCGGCACGGAGGGACAGAGGCAGAGTGGGCAGGGAGCCACCTTAGTGCTGCTGGCACATCTCTGCACACCCATTGTGGGAGTGGGGCAGAGGGCCTCCATGCGCTGCCTGGAGTAGGGGCAGAGCACAGAGCTGCCTCCCCTCCCGAGTCTATTACAGGAGTGGGTGAGTGGGCTCTTTTGGCCCGCTAGGTGCAGCAGGTCAGACTAGATGATCACACTGGTCCCTTCTAACCTTAAATGATCTGAGTCTAAAAGGGAGAGGGAAGTAATGAAAAAAAAACCCAAACATTGTAATACCAGGGTGACTCCACCTGCTCACTGTATAGTCCTGCCACTTTCTTCCTTCACTGGGTGTTTAATGACCTGCAGGACATTGATTCTCTCATTCCATTGATAAACTGATAGAATGTGATGGAAATTAAACTAGTTTCCAGCTGAGAAAACAGCACCTCAGTGTGGTGGCTGGGAATTGAACCTAGGTCAACTGCTCAAAAGGCAGCTATGCTCACCCCTATACCACCAACACATCTGGTGAAATTGTTCCTTATGCTTGCCCAATGAGGCTAGGCCAGAATTGAGGCATTTTCCTGCCTGTTAAAATGTACTGGATTCTCTTCACAAAAAAGCCAAACACCTCTATCTTCACCTGGGTTTGAACCATCAGCCTTTCAATTAGCCACTAACTCTGTTAATCACAGACACAGGTAACTGCCTACTTCCCAGGCTTGTGTATGAAGCACCTACAGGGATACAACTCGCTAGTGAGGGAGGCGCACTGCTGGGGTTATGAGTTCAGGCCTCACCCAACACACCGGTTTTCATTAGCCACAGAGCTTCCCCCATTGCTTTGTCTCATTCACATGGAAAGTGCCATACGAGGGTGATGAGAATAAATTCTAAACTCTGAAATGTGGCGGTGGCCCAGAGATTTGGATAAGGGGTTTGAAGAGAAAAAGCTCTAGGAGTATAAAACCAGACAGTGTCCAGGGGCAGGTACGGTACAATGCCTCAACAGGGAGCCATGGGGTGGGGTTCCACTCTCTCTGTGAAATGTCCTGAGAGGTATTTAAAGATGAAGATAACGCCATGGCTAACAAGTGACTGGCACGTCCTGGGTTCAAGAAAGGAAGGGACTTGGGTTAATTGTCTGAAGATTTGCGTTACCGTCACTGTCTGACCCCCCTTCAGCTCGGAGCAGGTTTGTACGTTGCTGGGTGGAACACACAGACTCCTGGAGAGCAGGGGCAGCTGTTTCCATGGCAGAGAGCCTGACACTTAGGAGACTTTCTATACTTGCTGTTTTGAAGCAATTCAATAAAATAACGGTGGAGCTACAATGTCCAGTCCAATATGTCAGCCCCCTGCTATTTTAGAATCTACACAGGAGGCTTCCAGTGCCAGGACACCCGACCAGAGAGCTCAGTGGGGGTATAACAGCTGCTCACTCTGAGGGTCCTGGGCTAAATCCACTTGCTGGTGAAAGTGTTTTGATTTATTTGATTGATAATGAGCACCAGCTACCAGGGGAGAAGCCCTGTGAGTCGCTGCCACTGGGAAAGGGCAGGGGGAGAGGAAACAAGAGGAGAAAGGCAGAGACATTGGATACGAGGAATTGCGGGGAGAAGAAAGAGAGAACAGAGAGACAATACATGATTGAAGCAGAACCGGTGTCCCAACTCGATCTTGTTCATCACAGGTGTTCAGAGAGACAGGTAGTTGCAGGTTTTCCAGCGTGAAGTCTGAACTTTGATTCTAACAATGTGAGTTCAAATATCAAGGGGATCTCCACAGACCTGATCTCTTCCCCCTTTCCCTTTTGGTATTTTTATTTTGATGTATTTGGCTTAACCGTGATCTTCTCTTTCCCCACCTGTATTGCAATTTGGGGATTATTTTTATTTTGCCTCCCTTTTGTTCATGTCATTATAATTGTAACTGCAAAGGAATCTGCAGGAGCAAAAACTGACTCAATACTTTATTTCCCCATCATGCCAGAACATCATACAAACAGCTCACACAGCTGGAATCATAACACGGAAGGCCAGGGGATGGGAGCTGCAGGTTTCCAAGTGTTCTGTCTTTCTCAGATGAAAACATTCCAGCCCCTTGTGTGCCTCCATCGTGTATGACCTGCTGGACTTTTACACACTTATTGTCTCATTCTATGGATGTGATTGTAAAACAATGTGACTGAAATTAAACCACTTCCAGACGAGGAGACAGAAGACGAAAAGCCATTATTGCACTGGCTGGAACTCAAACCCAGACCAACTGTTTGGACAGCACCTATGCACAACACTATAGCACCAATGCATCTGGTATGAGTAGCTTTCCTGCAGGCTCTGTGTGCTGGCAAAGGGGGTGATATATGACCATGGAATTAATGAGCAAGGTGGATGGGCTGGAAGTTGCCTGACGGCAGGGAGCAGAGTTCGGATCCCAGAGTGACTGAAAGGGGCCAAGGTGAAATCAGAGCTCATTGGGAGCTGGCCCCACTCCAGGAGAGGGGAACTGAAACTCAACTTCACTCATAGAAAAATCTTCCCTGAGAAGGAAGGGAACAGCTTGTTTTAAAGAAAAGGTTTATGTTTGTTCCTCCTACATATGGAGGGGCTGGGTAGTTCTGATTCTAGCCCCCCAGACTCTGGGAGGATAAGGAACAAATTCAGGCTGCCAGTCACCTGCAGGAGCGAGATGATTTTTTGACAGTGAGGGATGCCTCGTCCTAAAGGCCTTTGTCTGCCCCGTTCTAGTGACTGTTTGGTACCGGAATGCAGCCACCACTCCTGGGTCTCTGCTGGGAAAATAATGTTTCTGTGCAAAACACCAAAGCTTTTAACAGAAAGAAAGAAAAGGAGATGGCAACACAATCGGACTAGCACATAAGGAATGAAACACAAGATGCTTCTCCCACGTGCATTGACTTTTAACCTTGGTTGGGGTGTTGTTGTATCCATGTTGGTCCCATGGGTCCTCTGGGGGGCGCCTGACATTGGTCATTTTCAGAAGACTGGACAGTGGGCTAGATGAACTGGTCTGACTCAGTATGGCTGTTCTTATGTTCTAACTGCTGTTTAGGAAAGAGACGACCTTTCAGGCTACACAAAACTGAAGCAGGGTGCTGGGTTAGCTCCAAAGCTTGTCTCTTTCACCAACAGAGGTTGGTCCTCTACAAGCTCTTACCCTCCCTCGCCTTGTCTCTCTTGGCCTCTGAAAAGTGTTTTCTCTCCACTCCCTTTGCAGAGAAGTTAAGTTTCCCTTTGGGCAACTATCAGGCAGAAGCAATTGTATTGACCGTGACACTAGAATTGAAGATTTAATATTATAAACAAATGAGTCTAAACTTGAGGTTCTGGTTTCCACATTGGTTTTTCTAACTCAGTTCCCAATTCTCTTCTAGAAAGGCTTCCAGGCTGCCTGCCCAGCCCAGCAAAAGTGGCTAGGAGAGAGTCCACAATCCTGCTCTTTCAGGTAGTGGAAGGCTGCTATCAAATCCCCCCTCACTCAGTCAGTCCCCAGCCTGTGGCAGTGCATAGGATTCTTCCGTCCTAAGTGCAGGACTCTGCACTTCTCCTTGTTGAACTTCCTCAGATTTCTTTTGGCCCAATCCTCCAATTTGTCTAGGTCACTCAGGACCCAAACCCTGTCCTCCAGCGCTTAGATTCTTTACATGCTTTCACAGAGCGAAGTGCACATGTTCCATGATTTCATAGGGCAGACTTTTGTGCTATTGAGAGCTTTCCCTGTGCGAATTTGACAGGTGGATCAACATAGAGACAAACTGTGACCTTTCTCAGGGTACTGAGGACTGTGAGTCTCCTTGTTGCCACCTGCCACAAGGAAGAGGGAGTTTTGCATTTGGCAGCTGGATGTTAGTGACCAAACTCACCAGCCTGCTGGAACTCAAGGACCCTCCTCTGAGTTACAGCAGCCACCCTAACCCCTGAGTTCCTTCAGTGTGTCCACCAGATATTTGGTGAAATCCCAGATCCTCTCTTACTGAAGTATCCCAAGATACAGTAGCAAGGGTCCACAGTAAAACTAGTATCTCATGCAGCACTTGAGTACAGTTATTGAACAAGCAAAAAAATTATTTAACCGATAGAGATTTAAACAAACAAATGTGAGTGATGGATACCAACTGTTATCAACTAAACAAAGCAGAAAATGATAGAAGAGAAAGGCCAGCACAAAAAACAGAGAGAGGAACAATAAGATACTAAAAGGACAATGGTTGGAACTCTCCATTTCTCTCAGTCTTTGGATTGTTGGGTACTAGAGCTGTAGCAACAGTTGAGGAACCAGGGTAAATTAAATCAAATTAACTTTTCAAGATTAGCCATCATTTTCTGTATGACTAACAAAAACAAGACAACTTTCAGTTTTCCAAAATAATTCAGATTATCACACAGTCTCTTACTCTTTAACCAATAACTTCACCTATAATTTCATATTAATTGGTAACAACAACATATTCAAAGATCACAAATTGTTGTCATATGTTACTTTTCTTTTAATCCCCATTGCCAACAACTGAACCCTGGTTCTTATTGTGGTTTGTCCCAATGTAGGACCCAACCACTTCTGTGAGTTCATATATCTCAGGATCTTCTGCCATACGTGTTGGTAGAAGGGGTCTTCTATATCGGAATCTTTGCATCATGGAGAAAAATCCCTCTCTTTTCACACTTTCTAATCTTTCAAAGTAGGAGGAGGTAGAGAAGTAATGTAAATGCATAAAGCACAAGAGAAACCTCTCTGGTCTACACTAAAGACATTTATCGGGATAACTATATTGCTTAGGGGTGTGAAAAATCCACACAGCTGAGCAACGTAGTTACACAGCCCTAACCCCCTGTGTAGATAGTGCTACATGAGCGGGAGAGCTTCTCCTGCCAACAAAGCCACCGCTGCTTGCGGGGGCTGGACTAATCAAGTCTGATGGGAGAAATCTCTCCCACTGGCTTAGAGCATCTGTAATAGCAGTGCTACAGCAGCGCAGCTACATTGGTGCAGCTGTGCCAACATCAGCTTAATTGTGTAGCCACAGCGTCAGACACAAAGCCATAGTATCAGGACTCAACATGCGAGTATCCAGAAGTCTGAAATTGGAGGCTGACAAATTCGTTGCCTCATTGGTTACCATCATTTCTACAGCCTGAAAGTCCTTGTTACCCAGCCAGGCAGCCAGTTTGGGATCCACAGGGAAGGAATGTCCTATGAAGCACTCTCTCTTTGCATCCAAACAGTGAAGGATGACTCTTCTCAGTCTAACCCTGGCATACTTTGGAAGTATAATCAGGGACACTGAAGTAGGAAGTGGAGTTGTACAAACAATTTTCCTTGGGTCACCATAGCTTCCTTTACTGGGGTGGAAACCAAGAACTGGGTGTGGACTCTTTCAACCTCAGCTCTTTCCAAATCCTTGGTCTTGGATACGGGAAATTTACACTTCTCTGAAGTAGAATCCTTTACAAAACCTCTTAAAATCTCAGCAGTGTTAATGAGGAATGGCTTCCTGAAACATATCTAGTTTTTCTTTAATTCAGTGGCACAGATCCAGGAAAGGGACTGGATACAGGCCTGGATCAGAATCTTCGTTTGTTACCACAGCTGGAGATTCTATTAAAAAATGGGCATTTTTCTGAAGATATTACATTTTCAACACTGGTTTTATTTTATACACATCTTTAGAACCTACAAAGGATAAATTCGACAAGAACTCCACTTCTATTTCCTCAACAACTGTGTCATGAACGGCTGCATTTCCCATAGCATAGGATTAGCTAGGAGAGATCTTCTGTAGGGCCTGGGTTACAAAAGCTTTGGGAACCAAACACATGAGCATTTTGCCTAGTTCAAAATCACTTACCATGGAATTCTCTTCCCAGATCATCGGAGACAATATTGCCTTAAACAACTGAAATACACTGTGATCATATGCACTTCCTTCAGTTAGTTGGGGTTGTGCTGTTGTTCACCATTTCTGAGTTGAGATTTTAAATCACTGCTGTTTCTTTGTTAGCCTGTCCAGTAAATTAGAGAGTTCACTCCTGTTGATAGAACTGCACTTCAACTTTCTCCATGTCATCATGGAGGGATGGGGAAAAAGCAAAGCTGAAATCACAAATGCGGACTTAGCAAAGGGTCATTGTCTTAAATTCTTCAATAAATCTGAGCTACATCCTATCAAAATGAACTAATATCCAATTGGGTGACCAAACACAGCCTTCAGGAAAGATAGAAACCCACATCACAGAGAGAGAATACATTAGAAAGAAAGTGTCAAGTGAAATTCCGGAGCAGGTTACATCTGATTATTCAGAACCGGGACAAGAGATTCTTCCACCACATTGTCCTCTGATCCATTCAAACCTGCTTCCCTCATCCCTGTCTCCATAGTCAGTTATGTTATTTACAATTTTTTTAGTATTCTAGCGTTCCCATAATAAGGGAAAAACAGCCCTCTTCCCAGAAGTGGCTTTACAATAGATGGAAGCTGGGATTTAAACTCTAAATGATCAAACTCTATTTGGAATCCATTTGAATTCCCCTCCCAGGACTTTTGACACTCATCTCCAGTCACAGCGATTCTGATATAGGATTAAAGTAGTAAAAACATCATCTGCAAGCACAGACAACAGAGAATGCTTCATCACATGACACTTTGAGAAGTGGATGGATTGAATGTGATGAACATAAACTCTGCATGGCCCAGGCAAAAGGTAACAGTTCTGCAGTGAAGGAGAAGGAGAGAATCTTTGAGTCACCTCATCTCCTTACAGTGTCACGGAAGCTGAAATGATGCTTTTTTCCTGCCCCTGCTCCTCTTCATTTACATCTAATTTGAAAAATTCTCAATATAACTGCTCTTCAGCACAACCCAGAGCAACGTGAGAACAACCGGCAATGATACAATCTGTATCATTGGTGACTAACAATAACTTTGCAATAGGAGGAATGGTACAAATGTGACGTTCCCTGGTTCCTCATAGGAAGGGCACACTCAAATTACTTGTGGGACAATAGAAAAGACAAATAGGTCCATCTCAAAAGAGGGCGAACTGCAAAAGGCAAAAATGGGCCACTGATCTGGACAAGCTGAGGGATAATGGTGCTGCAAACAGTTCAAAGAGCTTTAAAAGTTACTATGTGGGAATCAGGAAAAGTGTTAAAGAAAAGAAAGTCTTGATAGCCCTAGAGATTGTTACAATGTTGATCTCCCTTGCAGATTCTCTGATGGCTAACATGGGCTGAGAGCCAAGAGAAGGTTTTCCCACACTCACAGCATGTATACGGCCTCTCCCCTGTGTGAATTCTTTGATGGGTAATAAGGTTTCAGCTGCGATTGAAGGTTTTCCCACACTCACTGCATTCATAGGGTCTTTCACCTCTGTGGATCCTCTGATGTCTAGAAAGGGCTGATCCATCAGTGAAGCTTTTCTCACACTCACGGCATTCACAGGGCCTCTCCCTGTGTGGATTCTCTGATGCTCAAAGAGGGCTGATCTGTGAATGAAGCATTTTCCACACTCACAGCATTTATACGGGCTCTCCCTTATTCTTTGATTACCCATTCTTTGATGGGTAATAAGGTTTGAGCTGTGATTGAAGGTTTTCCCACACTCACTGCATACATAGGGCCTGTCCCCTGTGTGGATCCTCTGATGTCTAGAAAGGGCTGAGCTAGTAATAAAGCTTTTCCCACACTCACGGCATTCAGAGGGCCTCTCATCTGTGTGGATTCTCTGATGAAGAGAAAGGCCTGTTCTGCAAGTGAAGGTTTTCCCACACTCACAACATTTATACGGCCTTTCCCCTGTGTGAATTCTTTGATGAGTAATCAGGTTTGAGCTGTTATTGAAGGTTTTCCCACACTCACTGCATTCATAGGGTATTTCACCTGTGTGGATCCTCTGATGTCTAGAAAGGGCTGATCTGTGAGTGAAGCTTTTCCTACACTCACGGCATTCATAGGGCCTCTCATCTGTGTGGATTTTCTGATGCACAGAAACAATTGATCTGTGAGTGAAGGTTTTCCCACAATCACTGCATTCGTAGGGCCTGTCCCCTGTGTGGATTCTCAGATGTTTAGAAAGGTCTGAGCTGCGATTGAAGGTCTTCCCACACTCACGGCATTCGTAGGGCCTCTCCCCTGTGTGGATACTCAGAGGAACAGAAAGGCTTGATCTGTGAATGAAGTTTTTCTCACACTTAGTGCATGTATTTTTTCTCTTTTGCCTAAGGATTTCCTAGTGTGTTGTGGTTTCCATGAGGACCTTCTGAGTTCCCTGAGAGGAAATACATTTACCCAATTTCTCCCCTGCCTGGTTTCCTTGCTCTCTTTCTGGTCTGTGCTGAATCTCAAAAGAGTTTCCCTCCTCATTACTCCTGGACACATTCCTTTTCGAACTTTGCGATAATGCTCTGTGTTTATCCAGTTGCTCAACATTTCCCTGCTGATAATTCTGCTCCTCTTTCTCACATGTCATTGCATCACCTGCTGCGATAGAGACAGAAACCTCAAAACAGGGATGGAAAAGGGAAGATCAAACCAAAACAGGCGCTGAAGACAGGTCAAATAAAAATCAGGAACTGAACTCCCCCAAACTTTTCCCCTAAATAGGACAGAGGAGGGGGATGAATTCAGCCTTCACATCCTATCCAAATACGCAGGGGGAAGGGAAGAAGCTAATGCCTGGTGTCTGCTAGGATCTACAGGAAGCCATGAGCTATATTTACCCTGAGAATACAACCCCTGCTAGGGACAATAATGAACTGAGAGACCTCCCAAGGGCTTTGCTGGGCATACCAGATGTTTCCTTCAGGCACTTACAGATTCTGAGTTGGTTTAATGTTTTCTCACCTGTGCGAGGAGCTCTCAGGATCTCTCTTTCCTCAGAGCCCTGGAGGTCTGGGACCCATGGCTCTTCTCCTTGTTCCAGCTGGGAGATCATATCAGGCTGGGTAAGAGGAAATCTTGCTGAGATGAAAGAAAACAAAGGAGTTCAGTTGATTTCATAAGACTTTGTCATAAAAAAAATTCTGTTTATTTAACTTCAGTGCTTAGTGTGACCTGGTGGGCCAGAGGCAGTTCTCACTGAAAATACCAAGATCGGGGCAGGCTGAAAAAGAGATCACCCACACAGGCTATCGAGAAGCTGAAAAAAGAAATCACACAGTCCCCTTTATTGCATCCCAGTTCTCTGACTCCCAGTCAGCACCTAGCTCCAGCACACTGAGAGGTTATTTAAAAACTGCTCACATAAACAAAATGATCTTCTGACCCCAAAGGTCAGCCACGTTACCAGGTCAGTATAGGTTTGGATCTTACCCAAAATACAACACTCCCAGCCAATCCTTTAGCATCTAAACTAAAGATTTAAGCGAAATAAGATAGAATGAAGTGAAATGGGAAAGCAGTCAGATACATTCCAAAATGGATAGATCAGGTTCTTAGCAGTATGTGCTGTGAATCTTGTGTTTGGGACACAGGAAGAACAAGTCACATAGCAAAAGGAATATAAAGCGCAGCTGCATCATCTCCGTTTTGTCATTAATCCTCCTTCCTGCCTCTGGAGCAACTTCTCTACAAACTGAACCTTGGAACAAAGGACTGAATGAGCCATCCAAGCTGTGGATGTGTTCCCGACAGACTTTCACACCGGCAACTCACTAATACTGCTAATACTGCTAAGAACCTGATCTATCCATTTTGTATGTATGCAGTGAGTGTGGGAAAACCTTCAATAACAGCTCAAACCTGATTACTCATCAATGAATTCACACAGGGGAAAGGCCGTATAAATGTTGTGAGTGTGGGAAAACCTTCACTTTCAGAACAGGCCTTTCTCTTCATCAGAGAATCCACACAGATGAGAGGCCCTCTGAATGCCGTGAGTGTGGGAAAAGCTTTATTACTAGATCAGCCCTTTCTAGACATCAGAGGATCCACACAGGGGACAGGCCCAATATATGCAGTGAGTGTGGGAAAACCTTCAATCACAGCTCAAACCTTATTACCCATCAAAGAATGGGTAATCAAAGAATAAGGGAGAGGCCGTATAAATGCTGTCAGTGTGGAAAATTCAAATGGATTCCAAATAGAGTGTGATCATTTAGAGTTTAAATCCCAGCTTCCATCTATTGTAAAGCCACTTCGGGGAAGAGGGCTGTTTTTCCCTTATTATGGAGATGCTAGAATGCTAAAAAATTTGTAAATAACATAACTGACTATGGAGACAGGGATGAGGGAAGCAGGTTTGAATGGATCAGAGGACAATGTGGTGGAAGAATATCTTGTCCCGGTTCTGAATAATCAGATGTAACCTGCTCCGGAATTTCACTTGACACTTTCTTTCTAATGTATTCTCTCTCTGTGATGTGGGTTTCTATCTCTCCTGAAGGCTGTGTTTGGTCACCCAATTGGATATTAGTTCATTTTGATAGGATGTAGCTCAGATTTATTGAAGAATTTAAGACAATGACCATTTGCTAAGTCCGCATTTATGATTTCAGATTTGCTTTTTCCCCATCCCTCCATGATGACATGGAGAAAGTTGAAGTGCAGTTCTATCAACAGGAGTGGTTTTGTAAAGGATTCTACTTCAGAGAAGTGTAAATTTCCCGTATCCAAGACCAAGGATTTGGAAAGAGCTGAGGTTGAAAGAGTCCACACCCAGTTCTTGGTTTCCACCCCAGTAAAGGAAGCTATGGTGACCCAAGGAAAATTGTTTGTACAACTCCACTTCCTACTTCAGTGTCCCTGATTATACTTCCAAAGTATGCCAGGGTTAGACTGAGAAGAGTCATCCTTCACTGTTTGGATGCAAAGAGAGAGTGCTTCATAGGACATTCCTTCCCTGTGGATCCCAAACTGGCTGCCTGGCTGGGTAACAAGGACTTTCAGGCTGTAGAAATGATGGTAACCAATGAGGCAACGAATTTGTCAGCCTCCAATTTCAGACTTCCGGATACTCGCATGTTGAGTCCTGATACTATGGCTTTGTGTCTGACGCTGTGGCTACACAATTAAGCTGATGTTGGCACAGCTGCACCAATGTAGCTGCGCTGCTGTAGCACTGCTATTACAGATGCTCTAAGCCAGTGGGAGAGATTTCTCCCATCAGACTTGATTAGTCCAGCCCCCGCAAGCAGCGGTGGCTTTGTTGGCAGGAGAAGCTCTCCCGCTCATGTAGCACTATCTACACAGGGGGTTAGGGCTGTGTAACTACGTTGCTCAGCTGTGTGGATTTTTCACACCCCTAAGCAATATAGTTATCCCGATAAATGTCTTTAGTGTAGACCAGAGAGGTTTCTCTTGTGCTTTATGCATTTACATTACTTCTCTACCTCCTCCTACTTTGAAAGATTAGAAAGTGTGAAAAGAGAGGGATTTTTCTCCATGATGCAAAGATTCCGATATAGAAGACCCCTTCTACCAACACGTATGGCAGAAGATCCTGAGATATATGAACTCACAGAAGTGGTTGGGTCCTACATTGGGACAAACCACAATAAGAACCAGGGTTCAGTTGTTGGCAATGGGGATTAAAAGAAAAGTAACATATGACAACAATTTGTGATCTTTGAATATGTTGTTGTTACCAATTAATATGAAATTATAGGTGAAGTTATTGGTTAAAGAGTAAGAGACTGTGTGATAATCTGAATTATTTTGGAAAACTGAAAGTTGTCTTGTTTTTGTTAGTCATACAGAAAATGATGGCTAATCTTGAAAAGTTAATTTGATTTAATTTACCCTGGTTCCTCAACTGTTGCTACAGCTCTAGTACCCAACAATCCAAAGACTGAGAGAAATGGAGAGTTCCAACCATTGTCCTTTTAGTATCTTATTGTTCCTCTCTCTGTTTTTTGTGCTGGCCCTTCTCTTCTATCATTTTCTGCCTTTGTTTAGTTGATAACAGTTGGTATCCATCACTCACATTTGTTTGTTTAAATCTCTATCCGTTAAACAATTTTTTTGCTTGTTCAATAACTGTACTCAAGTGCTGCGTGAGATACTAGTTTTACTGTGGACCCTTGCTACTGTATCTTGGGATACTTCAGTAAGAGAGGATCTGGGATTTCACCAAATATCTGGTGGACACACTGAAGGAACTCAGGGGTTAGGGTGGCTGCTGTAACTCAGAGGAGGGTCCTTGAGTTCCAGCAGGCTGGTGAGTTTGGTCACTAACATCCAGCTGCCAAATGCAAAACTCCCTCTTCCTTGTGGCAGGTGGCAACAAGGAGACTCACAGTCCTCAGTACCCTGAGAAAGGTCACAGTTTGTCTCTATGTTGATCCACCTGTCAAATTCGCACAGGGAAAGCTCCCAATAGCACAAAAGTCTGCCCTATGAAATCATGGAACATGTGTACTTCGCTCTGTGAAAGCATGTAAAGAATCTAAGCGCTGGAGGACAGGGTTTGGGTCCTGAGTGACCTAGACAAATTGGAGGATTGGGCCAAAAGAAATCTGAGGAAGTTCAACAAGGAGAAGTGCAGAGTCCTGCACTTAGGACGGAAGAATCCTATGCACTGCCACAGGCTGGGGACTGACTGAGTGAGGGGGGATTTGATTGCAGCCTTCCACTACCTGAAAGAGCAGGATTGTGGACTCTCTCCTAGCCACTTTTGTTGGGCTGGGCAGGCAGCCTGGAAGCCTTTCTAGAAGAGAATTGGGAACTGAGTTAGAAAAACCAATGTGGAAACCAGAACCTCAAGTTTAGACTCATTTGTTTATAATATTAAATCTTCAATTCTAGTGTCACGGTCAATACAATTGCTTCTGCCTGATAGTTGCCCAAAGGGAAACTTAACTTCTCTGCAAAGGGAGTGGAGAGAAAACACTTTCAGAGGCCAAGAGAGACAAGGCGAGGGAGGGTAAGAGCTTGTAGAGGACCAACCTCTGTTGGTGAAAGAGACAAGCTTTGGAGCTAACCCAGCACCCTGCTTCAGTTTTGTGTAGCCTGAAAGGTCGTCTCTTTCCTAAACAGCAGTTAGAACATAAGAACAGCCATACTGAGTCAGACCAGTTCATCTAGCCCACTGTCCAGTCTTCTGAAAATGACCAATGTCAGGCGCCCCCCAGAGGACCCATGGGACCAACATGGATACAACAACACCCCAACCAAGGTTAAAAGTCAATGCACGTGGGAGAAGCATCTTGTGTTTCATTCCTTATGTGCTAGTCCGATTGCGTTGCCATCTCCTTTTCTTTCTTTCTGTTAAAAGCTTTGGTGTTTTGCACAGAAACATTATTTCCCCAGCAGAGACCCAGGAGTGGTGGCTGCATTCCGGTACCAAACAGTCACTAGAACGGGCAGACAAAGGCCTTTAGGACGAGGCATCCCTCACTGTCAAAAAATCATCTCGCTCCTGCAGGTGACTGGCAGCCTGAATTTGTTCCTTATCCTCCCAGAGTCTGGGGGGCTAGAATCAGAACTACCCAGCCCCTCCATATGTAGGAGGAACAAACTTAAACTTTGTCTTTAAAACAAGCTGTTCCCTTCCTTCTCAGGAAAGATTTTTCTATGAGTGAAGTTGAGTTTCAGTTCC